>NC_056742.1:270087779-270335279 GCF_019279795.1 Protopterus annectens | reverse complement strand
CCTTCTACTCTGGGATCCCAAGCATGAGAGCCGCAAGACCTTCCCTTGAAGAGAACCCTTTCTCTGGAGTCCTCCTCAGAAGATCCCACTGGGGAGCCACCCCGGAAGAAACGGTGCAAGAGGAAGCACCTTGATTCCCCTGAGGAATCTATCACTGAGAACACAGATTATGATGAGGGAGAAGGGTCCCCACAGTCTCCCCCAGAAGACATCTCATTTGGAGACATTCTCGAGATCCTCAAGTAGAGGGGAGACTGGAAGTCCTCTAACCCTTCGGAGGAATCGGTGTTCTTGCAGGCCTTCCATGCTCAGCCATCTATGTCCTGGGTGACCCCACCTGCAGATGAGCTTGTTAAACTGATCATGCAGCATGCCTGGAAGTCCCAGACAAAGTAGAACCTGTCCCTCAGCAGCCAGACAAAATTTTATCCACCCCCAAAGACCAGCCCAATTGGTCCAAGTAGTTAGTTGTTGATTCCATGGTCATGGCAGCGGCCGCCAAGAGGGAACTGGTAGGAGATAGTTCCACTGTTCATCCCCCAAACAGGAAGTCTCTGACTATGGACAGACTGGGGAAGTGAACCTATGCTTCAGCGACCTTTGCCATTCGATCGCTAAACGATCTGGCACACTTTACTCACCTCCAAAGAGATCTTATTTCAGAAATGTCTGCCTCTTTGGAGGGGGTACTGCCTGACGAGGTGCGTGACACTGTCGCCTTACAGCTGGCTACCCTGGAATCTATCTTGAATTCCTCAATGCGCTTGATCTCTCCCGCCACCGAGGGGGCAGCTCAAGTAGCCGTATCAGGTATCGTCATGAGACGGCATGCTTGGATGCATTTGTGTGATTTCATAAACCCCTTTAAATCTTCCTTTGTCAATGCGCCTGTTGACGAATCTTTGCTTTTTGGTCCCAAAGTGAGAGACACACTATCATAAAGTGAGAAAGACAGAAAGACCTTGTCTGCTATGGGCATACGTTTTTCCACCCCCCCCCCGAGATCCTATTCCAGGAACCAGAGGGGAGGAAAATTGTGGTTCAAGAAGTCCCAAGGATCTCTTTGTGACATTCGTAGTGAGCAATCCCCCTGAGGCAGAGGGTGCAACTCATCTGGAAGATGCCCCTTTCAAGGCAGAGGGGGTCCGCTCAACCAAGGCGCTAGAGATTCCTTCTCCGGCTGACCCTACCAGCGCGCCTGAGCAGCGGCCGTATTGCTTTCCTCTGGAAGCAGTCAGGGGTTGATTTTCCCTACACCTATAAGCCTGACAACTTATCACTATGGATGCATGGGTGCAGAGAATAATATCCATAGGCTATCATATCCCCTTCGATCTTACTCCCAGACCCATCAAATGAATCCCTGATCTTCCACCCAGTCAGAGAGAGGTAGCAGCCTTAGAAATCAAAAAGCTGCTAAGAAAAAGAGTCATCCAGCCAGTTTCACCAGACCAGAGAGGGTCCAGTTTTTACTCGAGGTTCTTTTTAGTGCCAAAAAAGACAGGATCTGGAGATCAATCCTGGATCTCAACTTACTAAACAAATTTATAAAACCACAAAAATTCTGGATGGTCATGATACAGTGCATCTTCCCCTTTCTAAGAAGGACAACTGGATGTGCTCTGTAGATCTCCACAACGCGTATTACCACATAAAGATGGACAAATGCTCCCGGAGATTTCTCCGCTTCCGGCTGGGAGCCAATCACTACCAATTCAGGGTACTGCCATTCTGTCTCTCGGCAGCCCCCAGAGTGTTCACCAAATGTATGGCAGTCACAGCAGCTCATATTCGACTACAAGGATTCCAGGTGTTTTCGTATCTAGACGATTGGCTCCTTACCACCGCAACCAGGAATCTTCTCATTCACAGCCTGTCTTACACTCAAGCCTTGTTCTTCGCTTAGGTATTACGATCAACAGTAAAAAATCTCAAATGTCCCCAACAAAAACACTGGAATTTATTGGAGTGATCTTTGACACAACATCCTGTCAAGCTTCCCTTCCACCTCACAGGCTCTCAAAAATAAGAAGCCAGATTCAAGTCCTCCTCCAACAGACTTTTGTGCCAGCACACCTTGTACTACAGCTATTGGGATCTATGGCAGCAACCATTACCTTTGTTCCATTGGCGAGGTTGCATATGAGACTAGTACTGTGGCTCCTTTCATCGCAATGGTCGATCTTAACCCATCCATTCTACCACTTGATATGCCTTACAAATCTTTGCAAGAAAGAAATGCTTTGGTGGATGAAGCCAGAATCAAATCTTTGGTGTCAACCATTCTGCCTTCCCCAGACCAGGTCCATGGTGACCACGGACGCTTCCCTGCTAGGGTGGGGGGGGCATTTCCAGGGAAAGGCACCTGGTCCCCCATGGGGGCCAATTTGCACTTAAATGTCCTGGAATTGAGTGCAGTTCTCTTAGCTTTGCAAGGGTTCCATACTTTCTTGCTTCTGGGACCATTGCAATTCAATCAGACAACGTCAGTCATCTGGTATATCAACAAACAAGGCAGAACCAGATCTTACCCCCTGTGTCGGGAAGCCATGATAATTTGGCACTGGGCAGTAGCTTCCAACCGCTTTCTTATAGCAATACACATTCCCAGTAGTTCCAACCTTATTGCAGGCAATCTGAGCAGGAACATCCTGATGCCTCAAGAGTGGTCTCTCAGTCCTATAATAGTGAATCAGATCTTCCGCCATTGGGGCAGGCCTTGCTGGCACCTGTTTGCTTCCCCCCAAACAACAAATGCAGAAGCTACTTTGCCCTGATACCCCCTCAGGGGGAGTCACCGAGGGATGCTCTGACACATGATTGCCCCCCAGGTCTGCTATATGCCTTTTCCCCTCATCCCAAAATTCCTCCAGAAAGCGCAAAGGTTGAAAAGCAAAGTGATACTCACTGCCCCTTATTGGCCCCATCAAGTCTGGTTCCCTTTCCTATGGCCTCATCTGATTCACAGCCCGTGGATCCTGGATCAATCCCAAGGTCTGCTGTCTCACCCTCAGAGACTGATTCACCCCAGTCTCCACAGCCTCAAGCTCACAGCTTGGTTTCTCCACTTCCGATGATTGCCAGTCTTCCTGATATTTCATCTCCTGTCCGTGAGATTCTTCTGGCTTCACACAAATCTTCCACCAGGAAAATTTATTCTAGTAAGTGGGTTAGGTTCTCTAAATGGGCCAAAGATCATGACATAGACCCTTTCTCCATGCCTGTTCGGAAGATCTCACAATACTTGACCACCCTATTACAATCAGGAGCTTCAGCATTTACAATTACTGTACATTTAGCAGCTATCGCAAATTTTCACATTGGATTTGATAATAATTCTGTTATATCACACCGTCTGTGCAAAACCTACTTGAAAGGTGTATTACATGTTCAACCTCCTGTCAAGCCCCCCCATAGAGCCTTGGGGCTTGACTTTGGTTCTTCAGTCATTAACAAGCCCTCCTTTCAAACCTTCTAATTCATGTGATATGAAATTTTTTTCTTGGAAGACTCTACTTCTAGTAGCCCTTACCTCAGCAAGAAGAGTATCTGAGGTGCAGGCCTCGAGTGTCAAGAGACCTTACTTGATTTTTCATAGGGAAAGAGTGTCCCTACATACTGACCCATCCTTCTTGCCCAAGGTCATTTCTGGGTTTTCAGTTAACCAGTCTATTGACCTGCCAGTTTTCTTCCCTCAGCATTCAAATAGAGAGGAATATCTTTTGCATACACTTGATGTTCATAGGCAACTTCACTTTTACTTGGACAGAACAAAATCTTTCAGAAAAATGAATCAGTTGTTTGTGGCCTTTGCGGACCCAGATTGGGTAGACCTTTCTCCAAAGTGACTCTATCTTCTTGGCTTAGAAACGTCATTACCTTTATCTACCCTCAGAATAAACTGTCTTTATCTTCAGAATAAAGGCTCATTTGACTAGATTGATAGCTACTTCTGTGGCTTTTTATTCCAGAGCCTCTATGGATGATATCTGCACAGCAGCCCCTTGGGCAAAACCTCATACCTTTATCACTCATTACAAATTGGATTTGGCCTCCAGGGGACGAGCATCTTTTGGTTCTATGGTGCTCAGGAATATCCTTCCTTAGGGCCACCCAGGACTCAAGTAGCTGAGGACTCGGTCCTAACAGTAAGGAATGAATAAGGATTTACAACATCAGATAAAGAAGTTATGCCTTACCATAATGTTCCATCTGTGTTGTAGAGCTTTATTCATTCATTACTTCCTGCCCTCCTTCCCACTGCCTGGACTCCTGGTGGACTTTAGGATTTCCTTAGTTAAGGTATTTGCTCAGACACAGCCTCCTACTATCTCTTTTATTACTTCTATGCTATAAGGGGATCAAACTCAATCTGAAGAGACAAAAGAGAGGGGCATTATGGGTAGGTCTTAGCTGAGAGTTTTTGGCTGGCGCGAGCTTGGTAATGGCCGTATCGGTTCCGAGGACGGAACCGAAGTCATAACAGTAATCAATTAATAAAGATCTACAACATAGATGTAATGTTATGGTAAGACAGAACTTCTTTTTATCATTGCTGGAATGAGTTCTGAAAGTGGGACATCCTAAACTCAATATGCGACTTGAGGTGAAGCCTTTTAAGTGGCATACAGATAAAATGGCATAAACAGATAGATAATATCTCCTATGGAAAAATCTGACTTTAGCTTATCTAGTCACATAGAGCCAATATAATAGACCCCTGTTAAAACTACAAAGTTATTTTAATGCTTGTGATATAATCTGTATGTTGGCAGCAGTAAAATGCAGCCATGAGAGTTTTGTTCCAAACTGTAACTTCCAGATAGTCCGGAAAGGTGTTTCTTGTCTCCACTCAAGTGTAGAATGCAGAGGCATTTACTTAGTAAAGAAGCTTTTAGATCCTGTTCATTCAGTTTGTCCGATCTGACGTGTGTGGGTCCTTGACCAGCTTGTTGGATCTGACCTAGCAGAACTAGTGCCCCAGCTTTGAGCCCTTTATATCTTCCTCCACTTAATGTACCTGTACACATTTACCTCAGATCTTGTTTTCCACCTTTGTGACAAGCAGCATGATATGGGCCAGATAAGTGTTCCACCTCATTTGGTTATCTTATTTGCTATTAGGTAGAGACATTTTGGCTGAAAGTATTCAGTTTTTCGAATAGTATTGAATTGCTGTCAGTATGAATAGTATATTTCATTATTATTCCTCCTCTGAACCTTTTTTCAGCCCTTGATGCCATTTTTTTCCTTGGTGGAAACTTTTATTATATTGTTAGTAGTATATCAAAGTGTGTGTGTGTGTGTGTGTGTGTGTGTGTGTGTGTGTGTGTGTGTATGTATGTATGTACGTGTGTGTTTATATATATATATATATATATATATATATATATATATATATATAGCAGCTCATAATTAATAGATTTACTGTTTAATGGTTATTGTGTTAAGAACCTAGACTAGTTATCACAAGTAGTAGTAGTGTTTGTTCTGACAATTTAATTGTACAGTTTATTCAATATGCAGTGTTTCTCTAGCAGTAAGTTTCCTAAACCTAATTGTTTATGTAAAGTAGTGTTTGCATTTATCATGGAGAAACAAACTAGTTTCAAAAAGTGTAGTATGTATGGACATAAAATCCCACCTCAAGATTTACATGAGTTGTGAATGGACTGCTTAGGGGTTCCTCACTTGACTGTCTGTTGAGAGGTATGTGATTCCTTTGGAGCTAGGGCTTTGGCAAGCAGGAGGAATAAGCTAATTATTAAAGGCCTCCTTACACTAGATCCAGAAACTAGTAAAGCCAAAAACCTTTATACAAAACTGGCAAGCACAGAGATCTGGATCTGAAGAAAAGGTTGAGCGAGTCTTCAGATCTAACCCCAGCTTCAAAGGTCCCAAGATTCGAGGAGCATAGGGCCAGAACTCCAGCCTAAACTTCTCCTCAGGATCTGAAACTCATGGATCCAATTACTATCTATGATTCCCTTAAAACAAGTATCAGACAAATTGGACAGTTTCTCAGCAAGACCTCCCTTCAGTCTCTTCCCACATATCCATAACTTCCATAACAGAATCCTTTTTAATTACTGCTCTTAAATACTTCACTTTATCATGTCCCCATAAATATGGGTATTGCTCCACCAATTTATGTATGGGTACATAGTTTACAGATATAGCCTTTGTTTTCAGGATATAAAATTAATGAAGACAAAAGACTTGAAACTTTCACAAAATATTCCACAATGCCGAGATGTCTTTTTCTGGTTTTAGCACATACAAAATAATATTATCTGCAAATAAAGCCAACTTTTCTTGATTACTATACTAATTGTATCCTTGAATTTCTGAGTCCCTTATTTTCTATGCAATGGCTCTAAATAGAAAGCAAATAAAGGAGAGTCCCTTATTTTCTATGCAATGGCTCTAAATAGAAAGCAAATAAAGGAGAAAATGACACCCTTGTCTGGTTCCTCTGTTCAGACTCAACTTGTCTGTGACAACCTTTCCCACATTACTTTTTTGCCTCTGATCCTTCATATATCCTCCTAATTAACCTTATTATTTTATCAGGGAATGTGAATATGCCGTACTCATAAATCCCAGTTCACTCTGTCAAATGCTTTCTCTGTATCAAGACCCACCAACAACAGCAGTATTTTCTTAGATTCTGCTTCCCGCTGAATTATCATTATTCTATTAATGTTGGTGAATGTTTGTTTCCCATCCGCAAAATCACTTTGATCCATATCTGTCAGTTGGCAACATCTTTGCCGTTCTTATAGCTATTATATACATACACACTTTATAATCATTGTTTACAACTGAAATGGGCCTATATGAAGCTGGGTCTGATGGGCCTTTGCTATCTTTAGGTATTATGACCACCACAGTTTTCTTCCAGGATGTTGGTGCTTCTCGTTTTAACATGCTGTTAAACAAAACCTTCCAGATCTTAATCACTTTCTTCCTTCCTAGCTTCCAATCTTCCACGGGAATACCATCCGTTCCTAGAGACTTTGCCATAGATTGATTATATGCCACCATTTTTATCTCATTTCCTCCTATCTTAACTTTTAACTGTTGAGCCACATCTACCCCTAATTTTGGCATACTTAAATCTTCCGTAAAGATTTCCAGTTGTGCTCTTTTTTGATTTCCACATTTCTTTGCTTTATACAAATTTTCGTAAAATTTCAGAGATATCTCTAATATAATAAGATCTGTGGTTATTTTTCTTGTTATAAGCTCCCTAAGTTTGGCAACAATCCTTTCTACTTTCTTTTGTCGAAGTCATTGTGCTAAACAGTTGTTTAACTCATTAAACACCTATGTGGTGTGGAATGTCGCACCTCTTACATCCTGTACATATCCTTGCATTCCAGAGCTTTTTCTGAAAAATCATCTTAAAAAGCATAATGTCAGCAAGGCTTTCCTACTGCAGGACATCCTAGATTAACAATCTTAGTGTCATTTTATTAGTAAATATTTGCCCTTTCTATTTCTGCCTATTATAAGCTGGTAAGTCACTTATTTAAAAAGTCAGACACAAGAAAGGTCTGGACACCATAAGGAGCTATGAATGTTAATTGGAAATATACAAAAAGGCACTATTGGCTTGAATGAGTTAACAACAATATTCTAAATGCATGCATATTATCCAGATAATCCCTTATTTTCTCTTTAGCAGTCTGCCATTGCGCCTCTGTGAGATTCACCTTATTCTGCAATACTTTAACCTTTGTCAGCTCCTCTAAATAATTCCTTTTACTTCTTAAACATATCTCTTTTTCTTTTATTTCTACCCTATTTTTAAACTCCATTTTCATTTTATCCCACTCACTAGCTGAAGTTCGACAATCCATTTCTTAAATTCGTCTTTTTTAACACTTAGGTTGGGAAGCGTCAGTGTTTGATTTTTACTTCATTACCCTGAATTTTTATCTTAGTCGACATTGTTGCATGACCTGAAGTATTTATTGGATGTGTCAAAGATTTCAATTAAATGCACGTGTTCCCTTGAAATATAATTTCTGAATAGTCTAGCCCAGTTATTGTACCTTGGGGAATAATATGTAAATTCTGTCAGAGTTCCTATTACTGCATTCATGTCTTTCTTATAAAATATTTTCATAACTTTCTTCAGAAATCTACCTTCTTTTGCTATATTTTCCCTTCTAGGTCTTTTAAATAGATCCCCACTATTGCAAATCAAGTTCCAGTTCCAACTATAAATAATATTCCATGCTGAAACCTGATTATTTCTCCCAAAATTTTGTTACTCTCCATAACATCAGTTTTAGGTGAAATATAAATGCATGCCAGCGTAATCCTCCTCCCTTGCCAGTAGCCCCTTACTACCACAAATCTACCATTATTATCCTTTTTTTCTCTTCCATCACTATTGGAGCTCCTCTAGCAATTAGAGACTAATGCTGTGGCATGCGCAATAAGTACTGTGAGCTGTAGTGTATAAAACTCTATAGGTATGGGGTTCTAATCTCACTGCAGGCTACTTGGTGTGTGTGAATGTCCATATGGCATAAATATGACCCAGCCTTGTTAGAAATGCTACACCTAAAGAAATCCCAATTTGTCCACACCACATGCTCCAGAGACCTCAACCTCATTACCACTATCAACAGAACATGTTGGAGGGACAGGTTTATAACCCAGAGACTGCCCATGCTCTGAAATAGACTTCCCATACATGTCAAGCATAATACCTCAATGGTTGTCTTCAAAAGAAATCTTGACGAGTAGATGGGAAATAGAAAATAGACCCCGGGGATCACTCCAGTGGCTCTTCTCGATAGAGGCACTGGTAACTAACGTCGGGCGGCATGATGCTAGGGATATCTATGTGCTAGGCTTGTAAAGGCTCCAGGGCCATTAGTCTAGCACACATCTTTGAACATATATACTTCTGTGTCCTTTGTCCCTAATATTCTGCTTTATATCCATACTGAAATCCTTTTTTTATTAAATTGACATGTTCAGTTCTTTCCAAGTGTGTCTCCTGCAGCATTGTTATTTGCACTCTGCATTTTTGAATATAATTCAGTACTCTTACTCTTTGTCTATACCTATGAGGCCATTCGCTATCCAAAATAATATGGATAGTGTAGCCATTATGATAAAAAACTATTATTCCCACCTATTATATATGACAGCTTTTTTAAATGTCTATTTCCAGCTTTTGTGTTACATGCATTGACTAATGATTTGCAGGTTGGTCTTTTGTACAGTTATTTCTTGTCATCTCTATTTGAACATGTGTCACATTTTAAAAGACTTTTTGTTTTAATGAAAACCCTAAAACAAAAAAAAACACACACACCAAGAACAAACCCATAACCTATTAACTTAAAAGAAGCACACAAAACTATGTACATTTTCATATAATTTATTGGCAAGCTAGAGGGGCTTTAATGCCCATGCTTGAAACATTTGTATGTATGTAGGTATGTATGTATATATAAAGAAATTTAACAATTCTGTTGGAAACAATTGTCCCAAATTGAAAGCTGCAGCCACAGGTAACTTAAAAATAAGGTTTTCCATGCTAAGACACATGTAACAGCCTGTGCTGCTGCGTACACGAATTGCTGTATTTTCCTGTCTTATCTGTATTATCCTCCTAGATGTGAAAAACAGCTTGCATGCTTTCAGAAAACATTACATTTTCACCTTAAGAAAAACTACACTGTCTGTCTTTAAATAAAACTAAATTATACACTCTTCTAGCACTGAATTATTTAGGTTCCAGGAAAGCTGCTACCTCTTATGCACATGCAATTATTTCAATTATTATTTTTTACTTAGCTACTTACCCTTGCACTTTTTAATTTTATAATTCATTCAGCAAACAATGCCCAGAGCACTTCAAGATTCATTGCCTGCACTTGTAGTCAGCTAGTCTCCATGGAAACATAAGAGCAGAATGTACAGTTGCCTTGCAGACTTCTCATATCACACTGAACATTTATTTGCTAAAGGCAAACTTTTCATTACATTCACAGTGTTCTTTTATTTTTAAAGCCCACATGTTTACACAAAATTGTTATTCAATTAAGCCAATGGTATTAATCCAGATATTCACCTATGCAAAAGTAAGTGAAAACATCTCAACTGTGCATATATTATAAACCCTGCACTTTTACACACCCTCTCCCACCCCAACAGTCCAAAATTACAATATATTAACTTAAACATGCTTTTGTCCAGCCTTTCTTCTGTTTCTCATTGTAATGACTACATTTCTTTAAACTAAAAAAGAAAAAAAGTATCTGATTACTTTAGTAGCTGTATCTATATAACATGCAATTTAATCATAGTTTCATAGGTAGGTACTAGGCTATCAGCCCAAGGACCTACGTAAGCCTAGCCAGCAAGGTACCATAGCTTACACCACCCAAGTAAGTTATTTTCCTGTGCCACTGTCCAGCAGAGATACAGAAGTGATCCCCAGGGTGTATTTCCTATTTCCCATCCACTCATCAAGATTTTTCTTGGAGTGCTAATGAAGAACTTTGCTTGACATAGATGGGTAGCTTGTTCCAGAGTATAGGAAGTCTCTGGGACAGGAATCTATCTCTCCAGCGTGTCCTGTTTATTGTGGTGACAAGATTTAGGTCCCTAGAGCGTGTAGCTCGGAGGGATTGGGATTTCTTTAGGTGTAGCATGTCCAACAGCTCTGGGTTTGACATAGCTTTATATGTTAGGTAGAGATCACCTCGGAGTAGGCGATATGCTACAGAGTAAAGCTGGAGTTTTTTGAGGCGGTCAGTGTAGGGCATTTGTTTGAGGCCAGTAATCCTCTTTGTGAGGTACTTCTGTGGCCTTTCCAGCTGCTGCAGATGTCTTGTGAGGTACATTCCAAAAGGGGCGTTGTACTCTATAATGGGTCTAATGAGTGACGAGTAGAGGGGAACAATTACCTCTTTTTTCCTGGATGAGAACCCTTTTATGATGAAATGTTTTATAGAAATATACAAATATTGTTAAAAACGAAAGTTGTTTTACTTAAATTTACTTTTTTCTTTTTCCTTTTAGTGTCTTTCCAAACATTAATGACATAAAGTGGGATATATGCTTTTCAGTACCTCCACAAGTTTACCAAAGTCAACAAAAGTCCAGTGCTTTATAGTCTCACATTTATTTACTAATTTCAGTTTTGCTGGTCTTCTTCCCGTTCATCTCTATCTCCCAACACCAGACTCTGGCTCAAGTCCAAGGTACTGTGGATTCTTTTAGCCAACTCCTGTACTTTTTTCTGTCTGTCAAGCATTTTCCTTTGTAACACTGGAAAATGCTCACTTTTTGTTGGACAAACTGTATTTCTTCCTTAGCCTATTCTTTGTCAAAAATGACTTTAATTATCCAGAAAAAAAAAATATTCTGAAAACAGCTGGATGCAACATCTTGAATATTATATCCGCCTCTTGACATTCTCTGATTACTGAGATAATTTTTTTCTCTTCTGGGTGGTGTATGGTTAATAACCATTTTCTACAAGCACTTTGTCTCCAGTTTTTAATAGTTTGCCTTCTGCTACAGTATTATCAGGATCAATTCTTTCTGCTGGTATGATTTCATCTTTACTAATACAGGTCTTGGCTGCTTTCTTATGGACAGGTGTGGAGCATATGTTCTATGTGCCACTTTAATTAAATCCTGCTGTGGAATACCAGTCCAGTTACTTATTTTGCTTTCATAAAAAGTAGTCTGTTCCTTCCAGTTTCTCTGGTAGAGCAGAAAATTTCACATTTTCTCTGCATGCTCTGTTCTCTAATGCTACCATTTTTTGAAACAGCTCATCTAGAGCAGTCTTATACTCAGCCAGCCTTTTCTTAATTTGTTCAGTTTTATCAACTATTTAAAGGTTTTTTCCATTTTCCTGCCTTTTGTTATTTTAGTTGATATACTCAAGTGTTTCATTTATTTTAATCAGCTCTAAGCACATTTTGTTTTATTTCCTCTTAATTACTGCAAGCCATCTCTTATATCAAAGCTGGAGCTTGAACTGCTTTTTGCTGAGCAACTGCAGACTTCTTCTCAGTCAGTGTTTTCTCTTAACCTTTTCTAATTTATTTTCTTCCATGCTTTCTAAGTTTGCAGTTTGCTTACTTACTAGTAAATGAATTTTACTAAAACTTGCAGAATTACTAGTGCTTATCTCTGTTTCTTTTCTCACATTGGGAGAGCTGAAATTAGGCTCTTGATCAATGTGCATTTTGGAAATCCCTCTCTGCAGTGTATTGTAGATTAACTTTCTAATTTCAGTTTTCATAATGTGCACAAATGTTTCCTCTTTTTGTCAAGATTAAATTAATTTTGTACAACATACTTATCTGTTCCATACATGCTCTTGCAAAATGGTACTGGTTTCAGTATCACCTGCAGTTTTGATTAAACATGATGAATTTTCTCTTCTAATAATTGCATCTATTGTGTGATGCTTTAATTTCAACTTCTTAACACCCTCCAAGTACTGTCTTGGATGCTTTATTGCTTTCTATGTTACTGTTCCCGTTATAAATGTGTTTTTTTTCTTTATGCCTTGCTTGTTTTTAGCTACACGTTTAATGTTTCACACCCATGACTCCTTTGCAAGCTTTTTTAACTGTATAACTGTCATTTTATTCAATTTGTATACATCCATTGCTTTTTGTAAAGTCAGTTCTGATTCTGCCAGTAGTCTGCCTATTACTGATGTTATTAGTGACACAAACAGTTATATCTCTTATCAATGTATTATGCAGCTCACTAAACCCAGTCTTTGGCTGTCTTCAGTCCAGTCTCATAAGCATCTATAGTTCCTGAACTTCCAGTTCCTTGTAATGAGTGAATGTATGATACATGACAGATTTTTATTTACCTCACAGTAACTTATTTCGCTCCCGTTTTATGTTAAGTGGCTTAACCTTGTTGACTTCCTCCCTTGCAACACATTGAAAAGTTTCACATTGGACTCTTTCTGGCTTTCTTCTATGTTGACAGGCAATGAGATACAGGTCAAATTCTATATCAAGCTTCTAGTTTTCTGAAAGGCTATAAATGACTTCAGGGATGTTGCTATGTGATTCATCTTGTACTGTACCAAAAGGGGAATTTGTACTCTGTGGGTAGTATGTCTAAAACACTGGAAAATTCTCTTGTGGCAGGAGGGCCACTGCTATGTGCGTATTTCTGCAATGACAATAATAATAATAACGTGAATAAGAGATATGAAGGTTGTATGTCTTTCAGCTTATCCTGGTTAGGGGTCGTTACAGTGGAACTCTGGTCCGCTAATGATTGGCAGTTGATTTTTACTGTGCCAAGTTGCCAGCCCGATGCTCAGCCTTCAATGAAGGCACACCCATTCACGCACACACCTACCTGCATGTCTTTAGACATCATTTGACCACGGGGAGGACATGCAGACTCCACAGAGAAGGCGCTCCAGCCAAGAATCGAATGGGAGAACCTCTTGCTGTGAGACGACAATGCTAATCGCTGCACCACTTAAGAGGTATGAAGGTTGATGTGGATGAAATCAGTGATGCAGAAGTTGTGTGTTTTGTTAAGAAAGAGCGAACAAATAAAGTTTTTAATAACACTAGATGTTCTGTAGCTACATGGGGCTTCAGAAGGGAAGCAGGGGAGTGATTTGTCTGTGGAAGAAGAGTTGCTGGAGTGTGGAAATTTGACAGACCTTCTGTTGATGCAGATGTTTTGCAATGTGGTGATGTTGAAATGCCCAGAGATGCAGTCTTGTGAACATCTGAGGAAGAGTGAAGCAGCTCGAATCAAATGTTAGCCAGTGTGCTGCAGTATGAATGCAGGGCTGAACAATGATTGGAGTAAAGGAGTTTCACTGATTTATATCAACAGTGGTAGCCTCCCCCAAGACAGTTACATTTTTTGGAAGACTACTCAAGATATGAGGCCTGTAATACATTTGGATAATGAAATACCGTAAAGTGTTTCACTTGAAAATTAAGTGTGTGTGTGTGGATAAATAATGCAGGCCTTTGAAAAAAAGGAAGGGAGAAAAGCCTGTTGGTGTACTTTTGCATAGATACAATGACAATGAAAACATTACATTTTAGCAGAACAGTTATTGTTTGTTGAGTATAAGGAAAACCTTTTGATTTTGTAGTTATATAGACTAGGGAAGGACTTGTTGATCTAAAAGTGGAAACTGTGAAACTAGTACATGTACCCAATGTGATATTGGTGATAAAGTATTGTTTCATTAAATGAAGCAACTAAAAATGTTATTTTCATGGAGAAAGAGGTCACGTGATGGTAAAAAGAAAATATGTTGCCCAAAGTAGGAGACATAACAGGATACATACAAACCATACAGGATGTGTATAAAGATGTTCAAAATGTGAAAAAGGATACTTTTGGTTTGAGCATATTCAAAGTCTTGCTCAGTAACTAATAATCCAGAAAGATGAGGGATATAACAGTGTTACAGGGTATTAAAGCAAATGAACAGGATATCACAAATGGAAGAAAAGAGTTTTTTAAATTTAATACAAGTGATAAAACAATAAGGTTAGACAAGGTAGAAGTGACTTATTTCTTGTGTTATAACGGGAAGAAAGGGATGGTTCTTCTTGAGGCATGGTCTGTGAAGACAGAAATAAAGTTAATATAGAAGACAGCTATGTATAGGAAGAAGAAGAAAAACAGGATTAAGAAAGTGTTTGAAAAATAGGAAAGAAAGGAGAGACAGATAAAAACATTTGACACAATGTTACTATTAAGATGTAGCATACACTGCTTCATTGGATAAAGAACAGAAATGGATATTTTATCCTCACATAATGTGAGATTTGTTAGTGTATATGAGAGAAAAAAAGTTTCAGACTAGGTGAAGATAGTTATGTGAAAAAGTTTTGGAGCTTTTCTCCCCTGGACTTTGCTGAAAATGGGCTCCTACCTACTTGGACTTTCATGATAATAAAATGTCACAAAACAAATATATAATTACATGTTCATATATAACTGTGAAAGAAAAACACCAAAAAACACTTAAACTAAATGGATGGTACACAGAAAAGAATAACTCATCTTTAGCATTAGAAAACTTTAATACCAGAGAGCTTTCGGCCAAAGGACTTCTTCAGAAAAACATTTTCACAATACAAACCAACAACCTTTTTAAAAAAATCTAGGAACCAATGAAATCTGTCTTCCAATAAAATATTCATCCACCCTTAAAACACCTAATGCAAAAAAAAAAAAACTGTAACAAAATATTAATAAAAGACATGCTTTTTTAAGGTCTGCACAAAGAATGGTACTTCATCAGTTAAAAACCAGGCGTAAAAAACTAACATTAACATCAGGAAGTTATTTTATTAACTTTGAGCCTTTTTTCTTTTAAAAAACATTTGATATCAATGGTCTTGTTAAGACCTGGTAACCTATCTGCATTAAGTTTAACTTGCCTATCTATCTATCCTATCTTTCTGCCTATCTAATGTCTATACTTTCTAATTTATTCTTGTAGCGCCCAGCCCTCATGTTTAATGGAACTTGTTCTATAACATAAAAGAGAATATTTTTATATTTATCACAAACCAGGGTATGCTTATATAAAGCATTGTTAATCTCCTTCATTTTAATAGAATATAGATCCTCCTTGATACCCTTTTCTAAGCTACAGGTTGTCATGCCTATATAAAAGGCTAGACAACTGGAGCATTTTTATAACATCTACCAAGGTAAATAGTATAATCAGTGTGTGCTAAAGCAACATAAGGAGTAATAAATAAGCTTACATACCTGGCTCAAACAAATATCCCTTTCTCTTTACTACTGTGTGGTAACTCCACATATGTTTGATCCCTCTGTAATACACTTTTCAAGCAATTATATTTTTTGTATATAAATTTCAGTTCATCTCGTATTATTTTAAATAAATCAGAATTTCCTTCCAAAATATTCCACTTTTTCTTTTATATTTCTCTTAATGGGATAACTATCAACTGACATGTCTAACGTGAGGGTGGGAGCACTGTATGTTCTAGGAGTTTCATTAGAAAGGGCATTTTTTCACAAACTTCATCTGCACAATAATTACTTTTTAATATAGGCTTAAATAAAATATTTCTTTTACTACTGACTTCTACTACTGGCTTGCATAAAAATTGATAATTATCCCCTATTTAAAAACATAGAAATTATGTATAATATTTATTTTCTATGCTATCAGAAGAAGCCCTTATAAATTGTCCTCTAGGGATATTTTTCTTCATAAATCCAGGGTGACCACTCCAAAAATGCAGGTAGCTATTTGAGAAAGTGGACTTGCTATACATTTTACTAACTTTTTATTAGACAAATCCCACTCTAAACGAACATCTAAAAAGTGAACAATAGTTCCTAAATCACTTAAAGTGAACTGTAAATAATCTGAAATCTCATATAATTCTTGAACAAACTTAACACATTCAATTTCTGACAAATTAACAATCAAATAAAGAAATCTGGTCATTACTAAAGGAGATATTTTTGTATAAAAATAATCTTAAACAAAAAAGTTACAAAAAGATTTATTCCACCTTGTATGAACTGTTGATAAATAGTGAAATTAATTTTGAACTGTATGATTTTTTTAAAAATTGATTGTGAAGTTGTTCAATCTTGCCGTTTATTCTTACACATGGGTATGGAGCCAAGCCATCGGCTCCGAGTCGGCCGCTTTACTAGCTAAAGATCTCAGAGTAGCTCGAGGCCAGGCCCCTATCCCATGATGCTCTCTGTCCTACCCCAGATCTAGTTTGCCGCTGCAACTGATCGCAAGATCGTCGGAGAGCTCGGGCCAGTAGAATTTCTTTATTGAGTTTTTGAAAAACTTCATTCTGTAATTCTTTAGATAACTGAAGTATTTTCTAATTGTTGTAACATTTAGATGAGTTAGCCTTTCGAATTCTTTAATTTTAAGAGTCGTTTGTTTGTTACAGAGCGGTTGCTCTTAGGCCTTGGCCGTTCCTTGGTTACCCCTATCCTATATATATATATATATATTAGTGTGTTAGTGTTAATATATAAAGTGTTAGTGCTAGATAGGAGTGTTAGTTAGTTAGAACTTCACATTTATATCCTTATAGTTGTACAGGGATCTGGCAACTTAGGACAGTTGACATATTTACTGTGTGCAGTGTGGTTAGTTCAGTAAACGTGTTCTGTGTTAGAGTTACTGTATTTTGTAGTGTACATTGAAGGCTGTTCAGGGATCTGACAACTACTATAGCTTGCTTGCGTATTTACTGTTTTACTATAACATGTCTGATCATAGGGAGAAACAGAAATCTGGCTTCAAGAAGTGTCCAAAATGCAGGCAGAAGATGTCCATTACGAACGCCCATGTAAATTGTGTTTATTGTTTGGGGCCTGTTTACCTCCAGGAGGATTGCTTTATCTGCCACTCCTTCAGCAGTAGGGTTTTATTAGAGAGAAGAAGGAAGCTGGTAGATAGAGGCTTGTTGAAGCCAGATTTTCAAGGGACCTTGGACAAGTCTGACCAGACCTCCAAGTCATCGAAGGGGTCAAAGTCTTCAAAGGCGTCCTCGTAGCCCAGGTCATCAGCTCCAAGGCTTCCTGTGAAGGTCCGGTCGCTGGCTCCGCAGTCTTCGGAGCCATGCACTGAGCAGGTGTTTTGGAGCCGGTCCTCGGTCTTGGAGCCAGTCTCCGAAACTTTGAAGTCACCCATCCTTCAATCAGTGTCGTTTTCGGTTCCTTCAACTCGTTCTTCGAGGGCCCTTTCTGATGAGGATGTGGACTGGGTAGTGCAGAGGCTTCTGGAGAACCCCGCTCTGGCTAAATTGCTATCGGCTTCGACCCAACAGGGTTCGAGGCCTGAGACCGTCCCACTGGCTGTGACTACTCCTCCTCTGAGCTGAGCAGGGCCTTCGGAGCCGGAGGAGGATCTGATGGTTGTGGAGCATTCGGAGCCGAGACCTGTTCCAGTGCCTTCAGCTCCATCAACCCTGACTTCTTTGGTTCCATTGGAAGAGTCTCGGAGCCGACACTCTCTCGTCCGTTCCGGGGGGGGGGGGGTCAAACCAATGCATCAGTTCCGACCCTTCCTCTTGGGGCTTTGGTGCGGATGAGCTTAGCTCCGTCCTCTGGTTTGGAGCCCACTGTCTCGGCACTGGGGAAGTTGCCATCTTCTTCGGAACCAGCGGCTTCTTCGGGTCAGAGCAGTGGTAACTTTGATGCCATGAGGAGGGTTATGTTGTCTAAGACACACACACCATCAGGTCCTTCCTCTTCCTCCCCTAAAGTGCCGCTTTCTGCCTCTACATTGCAGGTCCCTGTGAAGCGTCAAGACCCAGAGCCTCAGGTAACCCTATTGGGTGACCCTTGCTCTTTTGAGACCTCACCAGAAGCCCCCACCAATGAGGTTCCAAGGAAGAGATTATGCAAGAAGAGGCATTTAGATTCCCCTCAGGAATCTTTGACATCAGACACCGACTTAGAGGAATTGGAAGGGTCCCCATGGTCCTCCTTGGAGGATATCTCCTTTGTGGATATCCTGGAAGTCCTAAAGCAGAGGGGTGACTGGCAGTCCATTAGCCTTACTGAGGATGAGTTGGTGCTCCTGAAGGCCTTTGGGTCTTAAACTTCCACCTCCTGGGTGACTCTGCCCTTCGAGTTGATGGAATTGGTCACTTGAAGGGTGTGGGAGTCTCCTGATTCTATGGAACTGGTCCCTCGGAGGCCCAGCAAATTTATCACCTCTCCCCAAGACAAGATGTTCCTCACTAAGGGAGTTCCCATTGATGCCATGATGGCGGCCACCAAGAAAGAGATGTCAGAAACCTCTTCCACTGTCCATCCTCCTAATAGGGATTCTAAGATGATGGACAGATACAGGAATCGCATCTTTAGTTCTGCGACCTTTGCTATGTGATCGCTTAACTATTTGACACATTTTACCCGTCTTCAAACAGATCTCCTGAAAGAGCTTGGAGATAGTCTGCAGGGTAATACAGATGGAGCTGTCTCTGACAAAGTGACAGCACAACTTAATACCCTTAACTCCATTGTGAACTCGTTCATGTGGCTCATTTCCTATGCAGCTGATGGTTCGAGTCGAGCAGCAGATTCAGCAATAGCTCTTCAGAGATAGTCCTGGATGCACTTATGGTCCTTTGCGGAAGCCTTCAAGTCTTCCTTTGTCAACACCCCATTCGATGGTTCTTCTCTGTTTGGGCCCAAAGCCAAGGAGACTCTCACTAGGTGTGAGCAGGAGGGAAAGACTCTATCTGCTGTAGGAATCCATTTTCCCACCCCTACCAGACCATACCCCAAAGGGCAGAAAGGTGGAAAAATGTGGTTCCGAAAGTCCCAAGGAGCTTTCCAGAACACTCGTAGTGAACCCCCTCCAGGGGCAGAGGAGGGGCAATAATGGAAGACGCCGCCCTGGCGGCAGAGGGGGTCCGCAGAACCAGGGCGACAGGGTTCCTTGGTAAGGAGGCCCAATTGTCCTGCTCTGGAGGCAGTCAGGGGTCGCTTGGCTTTGTATCCAGATGCCTGGCTAGGAATTATAACAGATTCTTGGGTACAAAGCATCATTACCAGAGGATACATTATCCCATTGCTAGAAAATCCACCTGTTGGCAAAAAAATCCCAGATGTTCCACCCAGTCTCAGGGATCAAGCAGCCATAGAAATCCAGAGGCTGCAGGAAAAGAACGTCATCCAGCCAGTCCCAGCAGACCAGATAGGATCCGGAACTTACTCCAGATTCTTTTTAGTTCCAAAGAAGACAGGGGACTAGGCCCATCGTGGATCTCAGCAGACTCAACACATTTGTAAAGAAGGAGAAGTTCTGGATGGTCACTCTTCAGTCTATTCTCCCATTCCTCGCTGTGGGCGATTGGATGTGCTCTATGGATCTCAAGGATGCATACTACCACATTAAAATGGCCAGGCCATCCAGAGACCATCTACATTTCCGGCTGAGAGCCAGTCACTACCAATTCCGAGCACTGCCCTTTGGACTCACAACAGCCCCCAGAGTGTTTACCAAATGTATGGCAGTGATTACGGCTCACTTGAGGCATCTAGGATTCTGAGAGTTTCCGTATCTGAACGACTGGCTCTTTACCGCTACCTCCAGGCATCAACTAATTCTGTCCAGGGATCACACTCTCAATCTCTGCTCTCAGTTAGGCATCACTATCAATTTCGAAAAGTCTGCGCTGTTGCCATTGCAGTGTATTTCCTTTATCAGAGCAGAACTAGACACTACCACTGCCACAGTAAGATTGCCCCTGGGCAGAATAGCCACTCTCCGAAATCAGGTCTCAGACATTCTGCAGAAAAGAAAGGTACTGGACATCAAGTACTGAAACTCCTAGGCACCATGGCAGCTATGCTCATAGCAGTTCCTCTGGGATGTATGCACATAAGTATTCTTCAGTGGTTACTATTCACCCAGTGGTCATACCAATAACTTCCCATGTCATTCTTAATCATGATTACGGACTCTTGCAAGAAGGATCTTCAGTGGTGGTTGACCAGCCAACAAGTTACAGTGGGACAACCATTTGTTCCCCCCCCCACCGTCAGCCACAGTGACCACGGACACTTCTCTGATAGGGTGGGGGGGGCTTTTTCAGGGAAGAACAGCCCAAGGCACCTGGTCGGAGACAGAGTCACAGTTGCATATCAATGTTCTGGAGCTGAGAGCGGTGCTTTTGGTGTTGCAGCACTTCCAAGACTCTGCCTCTAAGGAGTATTGCGATACAGACAGACAACATGTCGGTAGTCTGGTACATCAACAAGCAAGGGGGAATCAAGTCTTACCCCCTGTGTTGCGAGGCCTTGAGAATTTGGCAGTGGGCTGTGTCCACCGGGTGCTTTCTGATAGCAACGCATATCCCGGGGAAATCCAACATGATAGCAGACAAATTGAGCAGAGCCATTCTGCTACCACACGAGTGGTCTCACAAAAATGAAGTTGCAGAGACGATTTTCCGCAGATGGGGCCAGCCTTGCTGCAACCTGTTTGCATTCCCTATGAATGCCAAATGCAGAAGCTACTTTGCCCTGAATCCCCCACTAGGGGACAGCCCAAGGGACTCGCTCATACATGATTGGCCCCCGAGACTCCTGTATGCCTTTCTACCTATACCCCTGATTCCGAAGTTCTTGCAGAAAGCCAAAACCCTGCGAAGGACTGTAATTTTAATTGCCCCTCTTTGGCCTCATCAGATTTGGTTCCCCTTCCTTCGACTCTATCAACTGGAGGAACCTTGGATTCTGGACCCAGTTCTAGACCTACTGACACATTTGTCAGGGGCCCTCCATCTCTCCCTTCGTTCCCTCAGACTGACAGCTTGGCTGCTCCAATTCCCTACCTAGCCAGGTCACATGATTTTTTTTCGGCAATACAGCACATTCTTGTATTTTTGCATAAGGTTTCTACCAGAAAGTTGTATGCTAGTAAATGGAAGCGATTTGCTTTTTGGGCTTCTCAAAATAACATTGATCCCTGTGTTGCCCCAATTGCTAGTATCCTGGAATTCCTCTCCAAGCTTTTTCACGAAGGTGCTGCAGCTGCCACTATTAGAGTCCATTTGGCTGCCATCTCGAATTTTCACCTCGGAGCTGAAGGTTCTAACTTAATGTCTCACAGATTATGTCGGGCCTTCCTTAAGGGCACCATTCATCTTAGGCCATCTGTTAGGCAGCCCTTTACTCCCTGGAATCTAAATTTTGTGCTGTCACATGTTATTCTTCCCCACTTTGAACCCACATCATCCTGTCAGTTGAAGTTTCTTTCTTGGAAGACTATTTTCTTGGTGGCCATTATTCAGCACGCAGGGTATCTGAGCTTCAAGCCCTTTCTGTCAAACCACGTTATGGCTAGGCTTGTATAGGCCCAAGGGCCGATAGCCTAGTACCAACCTATGAATATTCAGCTTTAACTAAATTACTTAATAATTCTGATATACAGATTTGACCGACTGAGGGGATTGCGATTGTGGTGTTGGACAGAAAAGTGTTCATGTTGGTGTGAATGACCTGAGACCTACCTCCCTGGACTACATGAAAAAAGACATGGAAGAGCTCTGTGATCATGTAGCCCAGGCGGGTATGACCATGGCCCTGAGTAGCATCCTGCCCTCACCAAGAATGATACCACTGTATAAAGAAAAAATGATCAATTTCAACAATTGGCTAAGCTTCTGGTGTCATTCAAAGGGGATCCAGTGTCTGTCAGCCTGGGACGACATGCTCGACAGGCCTCATTGCTTCGCAAGAGACGGCTTGCACCTGTCACCCCTAGGCATTCGAATACTGGCCGAGGCTCTTGCTGCCCCCATAGTGCCTTTTTTAGGCAAGGCTCAAAAGTCAAACCCACTTCCATAAACAGCACAAATAAAAAAAAATGAGGGTTATGCTACTCAACGCCAGGAGTTTAAATCTCAAAATGCATGTGCTCGAAGCGCTCCTCAGAATGGAGAACGTCAACATCTGTGCAGTAACTGAAACCGGGTTCAAGGCTCCACAGAGCACCCCAGCACTACTGGGCTACAACTCATATCACACATTTTGGCCACAGAACATAGACCGAAACACAAAAGAGGAGGTGTATCCACATTCATCAAGGATACCTATACCTTCAGGTTAGTGGCGCAGCATGATACCTCCGAGATCATCCATGTGCAACTAACATCAGGCAAATCTGCAATGCAAATTGTGGCCTGCTACAGATCACCCAACATTACCCAGGACCACCACTCCGCCTTTCTGGAGACACTGGAAAACATGAAGGTCCTACCGAATACCCTGATATTGGGCGATTTCAATTACCCTACTGTTAACTGGGAAAACTACTCAAGTACAAGCTCCCAGGTCCAGCGCTTCCTGGAATTTATCAACTCAAATGCCCTGGATCAGCTGGTAAACTCCCCTACCAGAGGTGAAAACATATTGGACCTGGTCATCACCAACAAGGGCGACAGGTGTTCCACGCCAGAGGTCAAGCCATCACTGGTTAGATCAGACCATAAACTAATCACTCTGGATGTCCACACCCCACCATCACCCCCAACTAAGGAAACCACAGTAAAAAACTTTTCTAAAGCAAACTTCACCTTACTTAAGACAGAGGTGGTAAGTTTCACAGCCCCCACGCTAAAGGATAACACTGCCCAAGATGCAGAAACCTTTACAAATGCACTCTATGAGTACCTACAAGGATGCATGGATCGTGCCATCCCTAGCAAAACGAAGACTCACTCCCCTAAGAGAAGGAAACCAGTCTGGTGGACCCTTGCCATAAACAGGCTATACAATGGAAGGAGGAAACTAGTTCAGAAAAAAGAAAATCCCAAGAAGGAAAGACATCCCTGATCAGTATCAGTAAGAAACTAAGGTCCCTCATAAAATCCTCCAAGGCTAACTTCAAAAGAAAAATAGCCAAGAATTCGAAAGATAACCACAAAGCCTTCTTTAGCTATATCAAGAATCTAAGTGGCAACTCACAGATATGCTCTGAGCTAGTGCAAAATAGCACAAAATATACTGAACCCACTGATATTGCCAACATCCTGGCAGATAGATTCAGTGCACACTTCACCCCCCCTCTCACCCCCAAAAGGGCCCACAACAATACCGGAAAAGTGTAGTGTCCCGGAAATCACAGATGCACAGGTGAAAACAGCCCCTTCAAAAGCCAAAAGCACAGCGTCAGTGGGGCCAGATGGTGTCCCAGGCTGCGTCTTGCACGAACTTCAGAACGAACTAACCCCCCACCTAAACACACTGTTCAACCTCGGCCTCTCTACAGGCTACGTGCCCATAGAATGGCGCACAGCAATGGTTATTCCACTCCACAAAGGAGGGGCCAAAACTGACCCTGGTAACCATCACCCCATAAGCCTGACTAGCCTGGTCTGCAAGGCTGTGGAGCACATCATCATGGAAATCATTAACAAAGACATCGGGAACCTCCAAACACTTGACCCGACCCAGTTCGGCTTTGTTAAGGGCAGATCATGCCTACTAAACCTGGTTGACTTCTTCGAGACAGTCACCAAGACCATAGATGAGGGGAAGGTAGTTCACACAGCCTACCTTGACCTCGCCAAGGCTTTTGACACCATTCCCCACTCAGGAATTATAGAAAAACTCACCAGCCTGAACATAAACCCCTACGTCACAAGATGGGTTGCCAACTGGCTTACAGACAGAACTCACACGATAAGAATAGCAGGCTCCAGGTCCAACTCTAAACCAGTCACAAGTGGTGTCCCACAAGGCTCGGTCCTGTGACCCCTACTGTTCGGCATATACTTCTCAGAAGTACAGGCAAACACAGGAGAACTATGGCTAACCAAGTTTGCCGATGACTGCAAACTGGGAGCCATAACTGACTCACCGGCTGACACAGACGTTCTCCAAAAGTGCCTTACTGAGACGGACATCTGGTGTCAAAGTCATGGTCTCAAGCTAAATGCCAAAAAATGCATAGTCATCCCATTTGGGAATAACAAAACACCCATGAATTACCACATAGGTGGCAGCCCCCTTAATACAGAAGAGGCAATAAGAGATCTGGGGACTCAGGTAGATAGTAATCTCTCCTTTGACAATCATATTGCCAAAGTAGTTAGGAAATCCTTCTATGTAGCCCATCTAGTTACTAAAGGGTTCGCATCTAGAAATAAAGAGGTTATAGTGCCCCTCTACTCGTCACTCATCAGACCCATCATAGAGTACAATGTCCCGTTTAGGATGTACCTCACCAGACACTTCCAACAGCTGGAAAGACCACAAAAGTACCTCACCAAGAGGATTACTGGTCTCAAACATATGTCCTATGCAGCCCAACTGGAAAAACTCCAGCTGTACTCAGTGGCATATCGCTTACTCAGAGGTGATCACTGCCTAACTTACAAAGCCATGTCCAGTCCAACTCAGAATTGATGGACATGCTCCACCTAAAGAAATCCAAGTCACTGTGAGCCACTCGCTCTAGTGAGCTAAACCTTGCCACAACAATAAATAGAACATGCTGGAGGGATAGATTCCTGTCACAGAGACTCCCCATGCTTTGGAACAAAATTCCTAACTACATTAGGCAGAGCCCCTCACTAACACTCTTCAAGAGAAACCTTGATGAGTGGATGGGTAACAGAAAATACACCCCTGGGATCACTTCATTGGCTCTTCTTGAAAGAGGCTCAGTTAATTAATCAATGGGGCGGCGAAACCTGACGTACTCTGGCTAGGCTTATAAATGCCCTCTGGCAGATAGCCTAGTACCTACCTATGAACCTATGGTGTTCCATCCAGACAGGGTATCACTGAGGACTAATCCTTCATTCTTACCAAAAGTGTGTACTGAGACCAATCTGAACCAAACTACTGAACTTCCAACCTTTTTCAGTAATCATTTTAATCAGCTGGAATACATGTTGCATAAACTTGATGTCCACAGACAATTGAGATTCTATTTGGGCAGGACAAAGGAGTTTAGAAGATCTGACCAACTCTTTGTATCTTATGCTGATGCCAAGAAAGGATAACCAGTTTCTAAAGTTACCCTTTCCAAGTGGTTAACTGACTGTATCAAACTTATCTACTCTTTAGCAAACCAAACATTAGAGCATGGTGTGAAGGCCCATTCAACTAGAGCTGTCTCCACGTCTTTGGCTTATACGGCTCGTTTACCTTTGGACACTATATGTGCAGCTGCCACTTGGTCTAAGCCTCATACCTTTATCACTCATTACAAAGTGGACAGAGCCTCCAGGGACAGGGCTTCCTTTGGTTCCACTGTCCTCAAGAATATACTCCCGTGAGCCACCCAGGATTAGAGTGCTTGGGATGCTACCCATGTGTGAGAATAAATGGCGAGATTGAACAACTTCACAAAAAGAAGTTATGTACTTACCATAACGTTCCATGTGAGTTGTTCATCTCGCCTTTATTCTTACATTCCCACCCACCTTCCCCCTCCAGGGTCTCGAAGAATGAGTACACTTGGGGTCTGGTAGTCTTGTTCTGGGACTTCTTACTCCGGCTGGAGTATTTAGTGAGTTATACTTGCTCATGCTGAGTTCAGCAAACTAGATCTGGGGTAGGACAGAGAGCATCATGGGATAGGGGCCTGGCCTTGAACTACTCTGAGATCTTTAGCTAGTAAAGTGGCAGACTCGGAGCCAATGGCTCGGCTCTGTACCCATGTGTAAGAATAAAGACGAGATGAACAACTCACATGGAACATTATGGTAAGTACATAACTTCTTTTTATCGTAAACTGGAATATTATTCAGAATCCCCAAAATCTATAAACATCCCACAGATCCACACTTCAGACTGATTGTATTGGCTCCAGGTAACGTTTGTGAAGGCATTGCTCTGTTTTTAGATATGATGTTAAATCCAGTTGTACAGAGATTACACTCGTACTTGAGAGACTCTTGGGAGATTTTAGGCAAGTTAAGAGTTTCATGATGGATGCAGTTATTGTAATGAAAGTGTTGACTATTGATGTATGCTCTGTTTTTACCTGTATACCTCAAGACAAAAGAGTCGAGTGTTTAAGATTATTTTTATATCAAAATGCCTCCTGTAGTAATGACCAGATTTCTTTATTCTGTACACTTATGGAGGTTATGTTAGAAAATAATTGATCTGATGTTGTTAATCTTCGTTCATTCCTTACTGATGGGTTATCGGTTCCATCCTCGGAACCAAGCCGTCCAAATATCATGCTCGCATCAACCAAAGATTCTCGAGCCAAGATCCTACCCAGAATTCTCTGCTCCCTGTTACCTCAGATCTCATTTGCCACATTGCTGCACAGCAGTGTCAAGCCACTCTCTTCAGCTAAGTGTCTAATTTTTTGAAAGTTTTATAGATTGTTTCTACTTTAAAGTTTTTCAAACAGTTTCTGCTAATATTCTCCTACCCTATCGTATACTTAAGACTTTTTCCCTTTAGTCTATTTCTCTTTATTACCTTTTTCTTACCTTTGAGGTAATTCTTCATTACCATCGTTGGTAATCCTTCTTCTTTCTCTCTTTTTACCCTTTTGAGTAACCTTTCCTCTTCTTTTTGGTACTGTTCTTCTTCTTCTCCACATCATTATGTCGGATAAGAAAAGTAGCATTGGTTTTAAGCAGTGTAAGGATTGCCACCGTAAGTTACTGCTTTCCGATGGCCATGACTTATGTGTCTATTGTCTGAATGTCTCCCACCTTACTTTGGGTCCCCTGTGTGATATTTGTAGAAATATTTTGACCAGGACTTTTAACGAGAGACAGAACAAATTAATCTTGAAAGGTCTTCTCAAATCTCCTTTCTCTGAGGCTGTTTCTGGGTTGGAGGGCTCACCCCCTCCTGCTAAATCTTATAAGAGGCATTCTTCCTCTTCCTCATCGAGGTCGCTCCCTTCATCTCCCTCTGGAGATCATAGGGAGTCGACTCTTAAGAAGGTGAAACTGACTGCTGCTTCGGAGCTGCCATCTGTAACCCTGTTGGCTCCAGGCTCGGCACCATCCCAGCTAATTCTGGCTCCAGCCATGTCCTCCTTAATGACACCGAACTGGAGTTCCCAGTGCAGACACTTATGGTTCAGACAGTTCCATCACAGCCCTTACCAGCGCCATCCATGCAGGTACAGTACCCTTCGGCACCATTGGTACAATACCCGTCGGCTCCGAGTATGGTCCTCCACAGTGCAGACACTTTTGGGACTGACATGTTCTTCGGTGCAGTCCTTTTTGGCACCATCTTTGTTACCGGTGCAGACACTTTCCTCAACGGCACCATACCCATCAGTGCAGACACTTGCTTTTATGGTGCAGACACCTTCAACTTCTATTGTGCTGACGTCACTGCAGGCTACTTCCACTCTGTTTTCTTCGGTGCAGATGTCCTTGGTTCTGGGTTCTGCACCTCTCGAATTAGCAAGGACCCAAGTACTCTGCTTTCTTGGATCCATTCGTTGGTAGCCAATATAGTCCTTTTCTAGAAAGGCCAGAATCGCCCTGAGGTCTCTCTATGAGGGCGACCAGGAGCCTCTCTAAGCAAGATGTGTTGCATCTTGATGACCAGTTACTTGTGGCCAGAGGTCTCTTTCACCCGTCGAAGTCCACGTTCCCTCCCTCAGGTGAACATATATCTCCTCAAACTCCAACGTACACTCCTCCTTTGACTTCCACCCAAATATCAAAGCCCATTACTCTGACAGCAGCTTCCCTTCCTCCGACTCCAATAGTGGATCTCACTTAGGAACCAGATTGTCCTTGTGGCCCTTGGTGCACTGGGCATCAGGCTCTTCTCAGGCCAGTGGCTGTGCCATGAGGGAGGGCATTGTTGGTTCCATACCAATTTTTTTTGTGGCACCCTCCAGGAATCCTCCCTCTCTCATGCTTCACAGTCCTCTTGAGACTACTGGTCTGGGGTTCGGCTCATCGGGGTGGGGTGTGACCCCGGTTCCGAGGTTGTTGTGCTCGTTTCTGGGCTTCCATCCCTCCGTGGGTGGGCCAGCCTTCCAGGCCATGGAGAGGAAGCTTCCTTCTGCTGGCAAACCCCACATGTCGGAGTCCTCTCCCCCCTCTGTGCCGCAACTCTCACAAGCCACAACCACCAGACACAGGGCACAAGGGCCTCAGGTTTCTCCTCTTCAGGAGACCCCCCTCTTTGCAGTCTTCCCCAGAACCTCCCACTGAGGAAGTACCCGGCAAAGCATCGTACAAGAGGAAGCACATGGACTCCACTGAGGAGTCGTTGACTGAAGATACAAATTTTGATGACGGAGAAGGGTCCCCACAGTCACACTCTGATGAGGTGTCCTTTGGTGAGATCCTTAGACAGAGGGGTGACTGGAAGTCCTCTAATCCTTCCTCTGAGGAATTTGTACTTCTGCAGGCCTTTCGTGCTTGGTCCCCTACCTCCTGGGTTACCCCACTGGCCGGTGAGCTTGTCCAGCTCATCATCCAGCACACATGGAAGGCTTCTGACACCGCGGAATTGATATCATGGAGGCCTGATAAAATCTTATCACCCCCAGCTGAGCATCCCCATTGGTCACGAGGTCTTCCACTAGATGTTATGGTAATGGCAGCTGCAACTAAGAAGGATTTAGCAGAAGAGAGCCAAACTGTCCATTCACCCAACAAAAAGTCCCAGGTGACAGACAGACTAGGGACGCGTGTGTTTGCTTCATCGACTTTTTCCGTAAGGTCTTTGAACTATTTGGCACACTTTACCAGGCTTCAGAGGGATCTTATCAACCAACTCTCTGAAACCTTGGCAGGAGCTGTTTCTGACGAGGTCCGTGACAACGTGGCTTCTCAGATAGCCACCCTAGAGTCCATTTCCAATTCTTCCATGCATCTTATTTCTCATTCAACAGAAGGAGCGGCTAGAGCGCCGGGCATGGGTATAGTCACCAGAAGACATGCTTGGATGCGCCTTTGTGGACTCCTTTAAGGCTTCCTTCATGAACGCCCCATCGAGGCCACTTCTTTGTTTGGCCCTAAAGTGAAAGATATGCTGGAAAGATGCGAACAAGATGGCAAGACCCTATCTGTCATTGGTATCAGACACTCCACTCCTCAGTGATTCTACTCCAGAAATCAGAGGAGCGGGAAAATGTGGCACAGGAAATCACAGGGCTCTTTCCATGATGCACATGCCAAGTTTTCCCCTAGAGGCAGAGGGGGAAACTCCAATGGAAGACACCCTTTTCAGGACAGAGGAGGTTCGCGAAACTGGGGTTCCAGAGATTTATTCTCTGACCAGCCCTATCAACGCTCTTGAAGCGTTGCCCGATTGTTTACCTCTGGAAGTGGTCAGGGGTTGTTTTTTCTTGTACCCCACTGCCCGGCGAAATATAACCACTGACTCTTGGGTACAATGGATAATATCCAGAGGCTATCACATCCCCTTTCTTCCTTCCTTGTCCAATCTCATCCAGAGTATTACCTGACGTTCCACCCAGTCAAAGGGAAGCAGCAGCACACGAAATCCAAAAGCTGCTACAAAAAAGAGTCATCCAGACGGTCCCACCAGACCAGATAGGATCCAGTTTTTAGTCAAGGTTCTTTTTAGTGCCAAAAAGACAGGGGACTGGAGACCAATTCTGGATTTCAGCACACTGAACAACTTTGTAAAAACAGAGAAATTCTGGATGGTCACGGTTCAGTCTATCCTTTCTCTCCTGCAAGAAGACAATTGGATGTGGTCTGTAGATCTTCAAGATGCTTATTACCACATAAAAATGGACAAGCTCTCCAGAAGATACTTCCACTTCCACATAGGAGCCAGTCACTACCAATTTTGAGCTCTGCCCTTCAGTCTTGCTACAGCCCCCAGAGTGTTCACCAAATGCATGGCAGTGGTTATCGCTCACTTGCGACTTCAAGGATTCCAGGTGTTTCCATATCTAGATGACTGGCTCCTCACCGCCCCCACCAAATGTCTACTGGAAGAAGCCCTGCACTACACTCTCCTCACAGCACAAAGCCTGGGAATCACTATAAACTGGTACTGTTGGACACGAGAAATTGCACACCATCTCTTCCAAACCACAGGCTTCAAAGAATAAGGCAACAGGTTCAACCACTGCTCTGTCACCACAAATCTCCCGCTCGATCTGTACTCCAACTGTTGGGGTCAATGGCAGCCTCGATCACTGTTGTTCCTCTAGCCAGATTCCACATGAGGCTCCTTCAGTGGTTATTTCTCAGTGGTACCCTCTACAACATCCTTTGTCTTTTCAGATAAGTGTAACTCAGAGATGGAAGCAAGATTTACTCTGGTGGACATCTCAAAATCCCCAACAGTGGTCTTGCCCCTTCAGCCCCCATCAACCAAAAGCCACGGTGACCACGGACACCTCCCTGATGGGGTGGGGGGGGCTATGTAAGGGAAACTCGGATCAAGGCACCTGGTCAGAGACAGAAGCCCTTTTGAATATCAGTGTCCTGGAACTGAGGGCGGTACTACTAGCATTGCAAGCATTTCATTCCATCCTTCCATCAGGGACTATTGCGATCCAGTCAGACAACATGTCAGTGGTCTGGTATATCAACAAGCAAGGTGGCAGCAGATTTCACCCGTTATGCCGAGAGGCCTTGAGAATATAGCAATGAGAGATAGCTTCCAACTGCTTTCTAATTGTAATGCACATTCCCAGGAGCTCCAACGTGATAGCAGACAAATTGAGCAGGTGCATTCTACAACCTCATGACTGGTCCCTCAATCCTATGATAGTGGCAAGAATCTTCAACCACTGGGGCCAGCCTTGCTGTGACCTGTTCGCCTCCCCAGCCAACTACAAGTGCATCAACTATCTTGCCCTGATCCTCCCTCGAGGTCAGTCATCAAGAGATGCTCTAGTCCACGCCTGGCCCTCGGGTCTACTTTATGCTTATCCTCCTCTTCCCCTCATCTCCTAATTTCTGAAGAAAGCACAACAGTTGAAAAGCAAAGTGATCCTCATTGCTCCATATTGGTCTCGACAAGTCTGGTTCCCCTTCCTCTGGCCTCACCTGCTAGATCAACCGTGGATCCTCAATCCATCCCCAATGTTGAGCTCCCATCCGCAGGGTCTGACTCACCCCAATCTAACAACCCTGAAACTGACAGCTTGGTTTCTCCACTTCCAATGATTGCCAGGCAGGAAAACCTCTCTTCCCTGGGCGCAATATTCTTATTGCATCTCATAAATCATCCACCAGATTAATCTATCTCAATAAATGGAAAAGGTTTTCTCTATGGACAGCGAATAAACAATTAGACCCCTTTTCAGCCCCAGTTTTGGTGGTTTTGGATTACTTATCACATCTTTTCCACTCTGGGGTGTCTGCCTCTACTATAACACAAAAAAAGTCCCAACACAAGGGCACAGGCAGAAAAACAATCAGTTCCAACGGCAAATGACCCCTCAAACTGAAGAATCCAGTACAGCAACAGGAACAATTCAAGGCAGGACACCAGGATAATCCACCATAAAGAAATTTATTGACAGACTTAGCGCTTTCACCATACCAGGCATCATCAGAGTCATATTGCTGTTACAAAAACCTTCTTATATACTGTGAACAATCCATTGAATAATTGATTAATTGATCAATAAAACAATCAAACAATCTAACCACTCAAGACCTTCTAAAACCCATATACACTCTCCCTAAAAAGCCTATACATAAAACTTGCTACCTTCACTTTGAATAATACACTAAATTTAAGAACTGAATTGTGTTACTTAACTTGTTAAAACAATGCATACTAATTAAATAATTATAATTAATAAATACATTTATTAAATACATGTATCATATACAATATTCCTAACAAAAATTGTCAATCTAATAAAATTTTAAACATTTTTTGTATATGTATATTTGTTTGTAAAAATATATATTGTAATAATTTCCTAATAATCATTTACAATATTCATTGTAGAATTTGTAATACAACCATGTATAAAAATGCCAAATCTACAGAACCTGCGATCGATATACCAAGAGAGGTTTTATAGAGATGTAATTATTGCCTCTACTATCTGTGTGCATTTAGCTGCCATCTCAAATTTCCACTTTGGTTTTCAGGATTCTTCACTTATATCACATAGACTCTGTAAAACTTTCTTGAAGGAGGTTATCCACTTAAAATCTCCCTTTAGAGAACCGGTACAACCTTGGGATTTGGCATTGGTTCTGCAAGCTCTAACAGCTCCCCCCTTTGAATCTGCATCTTCATGTGATGTAAAATATCTCTCTTGGAAACCTTTGTTTCTGATTGCAATCACATCGGCCAGACGCTTGTCAGAACTTCAAGCCTTATGCATCAAACCTCCCTATCTTATCTTCCATAAGGACAGGGTATCACTGAGAACTAATCCTTCGTTTTACCAAAAGTGGTGTCAAAGCGGTCTATCAACCAATCTATTGATCTTCCAGTGTTCTTTCCTAACCGCTCTAACAAGGGAGAGTATTCCCTACACTCCTTGGATGTTCATAGGCAAATATGATTTTATCTGGACAGAACAAAATCTACCCGTAAATCAGACAACTGTTTCTGGCCTTTTCTGGACCTAGACGAGGTCATCTTGTCTCAAAAGTCACATTGGCTTCATGGTTGAGAAATTGTATTACCTTTATCTACAACAAAAACAACATCACTTTGCCTCACAGAGTGAAAGCACATTCTACAAGGTCTATGGCAACTTCAGCAGTTTTCCATGCTAAGGCTTCCCTCAATGATATTTGCTCAGCTGTGACTTGGGCCAAACCTCATACCGTTATTCTTCATTACAAGTTGGACTTGGCCTTCAGAGGTAGAGCTTCTTTTGGCTCCATGGTGCTCAGGAATGTCCTTCCATGAGGGCTACCCAGGGATACAAGTAGCTGGGGACTCTGTCCCATCAGTAAGGAATGAATGAAGATTAACAACATCAGATAAAGAAGTTATGTCTTACCATAACGTTCCATCTGTGTTGTTGATCTTCGTTCATTCATTACTTCCTACCCTCCGTCCCCCTCCGGAGGTTCCTGGTTGATCTCATATACTCCTTTACTGTAGGTTTGTTATGACCAGAAGTAGCCTCTACTTTTATCTATCAACTTGCAAACTCAATCTGAGGTAACAAGGACCAGACCATTCTGGGTAGGACCTTGGCTTGAGAGTTTTTGGCTGACGCGAGCTTGATATTTGGCCGGCTGGGTTCCGAGGACGGAACCGATAACCCATCAGTAATGAATGAATGAAGATCAACAACACAAATGGAATGTTATGGTAAGACATAACTTTTTTTTTTTTGCTAAGAAATATTCTAGGCAAGTTAAAGTTGTAGCTATGAGATCAGCTGTAGCCCCAGCATCTGCTAACTTAGTTTTAGGGTGGTAGGAAATGAATATACTTATGAATAGTACATTTAAAATATTTTATAAAAGGTTTGTGGATGATCTTTTTTGATTGTTAATATGTCAGAAATTAAATGTGTTAAGTTTGTTCAATCTGATGCTCAGAATTTCCTTAATCCCCACTTCTGACCCAGCTGTGATTTCCCTTTCCACTAAGAAGCCTAGCAAACTATTGCCCACCCCTTATGTTTTGCCACCTACAAACAGGGATAGCAGGCCTATGGACAGGTATGGTAAAAACGTTTATACCTCTGCTACCCTGGCCTTTAGAGCTGTTAATTACCAGACCCATATGACCAGGTAACTGTTAACTCTCCTGACTAATCTAGGTGATGTGATTACTGCCCTGCCAGAATCCTAAAAAAAGAAGTTATGTACTCACCATAACGTTCCATGCTTGTTGTCCATCACGCCCTTTATTCTTACTGGATGGGGTTCGGAGTTGATCCTCGGCTCTGACTTGCCTGAATACACTAGCTCGAAGTCTCTAACTTGGCTCGTGGCAGAGTAGGTATCCCATCATGGAGTGGTGCAATCTCCAGATCTAGTTTGCTGCTAACTATTACAAAGACTAAAATACACATATGACATCAGGTCAAGGAAAAACAAGGAGAGTCAAAGGAGCTAATTTATGAGAGGAAACACTTGTCCACCAGGTCCTCTAGGAGTCCCTGGATGGGGGAAGGTGGGAGGGTCGTAAGAATGAAGGGCGAGATGGACAACAAATATGGAACGTTATGATGAGTACATAACGTCTTTATGTTATGTTGGCCTATCACACCTTCATTCTTACTGGATGGGACAGCATCTCTAGCACCTTTTCCCTGGGTGGCTCACAGGAGTACACCTTTGAGCACAGTGGAACCAAATGTAGCCCTGTCCCTGGAGGCCAAATAAACTTTGTAATGAGTAATAAATGTATGAGGATTTGCCCATGTAGCAGCAGCACAAATACTGTCCGTTGACATTCTAGCTTTGAAAGCAGAGGATTTTGCCAGTGCTCTGGTTGAGTGACCTCTAATTCTGAATTGCAAAATTTATGTTATTGGAGGTGTATATAAAAGTGATACAATTTAAAAGACAATTTGAAACTGTGACTTTTGAAACTGGCATGCCTTTCTTTGCTTCAGAGAAAGAGATGAACAATTAGTCTGATATTCTGAAATCTTTAGTTCTATGGATATAGAATCATAGCTGTCTATGCACATCCAGTTGGAGAAGTTTATACTCTGCCTTGTTGCTATGATTGGGAAAAAGGATTGGAAGCTCAATGGATTGGTTTAGATTGGATTGAGAACAAACCTTAGGTACAAATGACTGATTAGTTCTTAGCGATACGCTAACCTTATGGAAAATCAAATATTGTGGTTTGATTGATAGCACTTGCAACTCTGAGACTCTTCTTGCAGATGTTACTGCTACTAGAAGTATAGTCTTCCAAGAAAGAAATTTGAGGTCACAAGATGAGGAGGGCTCGAATGGTGGCAGTGTCAGATGAGACAGTACAAAATTTAATTCCCAAGGAGGAAGTGGTTCTTTTAAAGGAGGTCTCAATAAAGAAGTGTCTTTTAAGAATGCTTTACACAATCTGTGTGACATTAGGTTAGGAGAAAATTCACCAATGTGGAAATTTGAGATTGCTGCCAGCTGGACTGTAATTGTAGCTGCAGCCGAGCCTTGTTGGAATAGTTCAGTAAGAAATTCTAAAATTGAGTGAATTGGAGCAGAGAAGGGGTGAATGTTTCTGGTTTGTGCCCAGTAGGAGAACCTCTTCCATTTACTAGTATATAATTTCTGGTAGAATCTTTATGAGAGGATATCAAAATGTGTCTGACTGCTGGAGTGAAGTCTTGAAGCCTGACTAAGTTTGGAAGTGGAGCAGCCATGGTGTCAAATTGAGGATGTGGAGAGAAGGATGAAGTGTTCCTGACATATGGATCAGAAGGTCTGGAACTGGATCCAGAATCCACGGCTTCTGCTGCAGATGAGGCCAGAGGAAGGGGAAGCAAATCTGATGAGGCCAATATGGGGCAATGAGAATCAGCCTGCTTTCCAAGGATTTTGCTTTCTGGATGACTTTGAGTATGAGGAGAAATGGGGAAAAGGCATAAAGAAGCCCCGAGGGCCAATCATGAACAAGAGTGTCTCTCTGTGTCTCCCCTGGAGGGGGGATTAGGGCAAAGTAGCTGCTGCATTTGGTATTCATAGAAATGGAAAAAAGATTGCAGCAAGGCTGGCCCCATTTCCAGAAAATCTCTTCCGCTATGCTCTGGTTTAGAGACCACTTGTGAGGCATTAATATTGCCCTGCTGAGCTTGTCTGCTATGATGTTGGATTTCCCTGGGATGTGCATTGCTACTAGAAAGCGTTGGGAAGATATTGCCCATTGCCAAACTCTCAGACCTTCTCGACAAGTGGGTATGATCTGGTTCTTCCTTGTTTGTTTATGTAGCATACCACCAACATATTGCCTGACTGGATTGCAATCATCCCTAGTGGAAGAGAGTTGTGGAGTGCTTTCAACGTCAGAAGCACTGCTCTCATCTCTAGAACTTTGATGCGCAAATGGGCCTCGTGGTCTTGCCATATGCCTTGGACTGTCCTTCCCAGATAATGCCCCCCACCCTATCTGGGAAGCATCTGTGGTCACTGTAGCAACAGGTTGTTGTGGAATAAAGCATCTCCCGATGGTCACATGATTGAACTGAGTCCACCACCATAGATCTCTCTTGCATGACTCCATTATTCTGATCCGATGGGACATGGGAAGTTCTTGTAGCGACCACTGAAAAAACAGGAGGCATTGTAGGATTCTCATATGCATCCTAGCGAGAGGAACTAGGGTTATGGTTGAAGCCATGGTTCCTAGAAGTTTCAGAACTACCTTTGCCTTTACTTTGTCCTTGGGAAGAAGGTGGAGTATTTGCTGTCTGAGGGCAGAAATTCTGTTGGGTGGAAGACGTGCCATCATAGAAACAGTGTCTAGGTCAAGGCAGATTTTTGCAAATTGACTGTTATGCCTAGCTGAGCACAAATTTCCAATGTCACATCCCTGGCTTGTTGAAGTAGATGCTTGGTGGTGGCAGTTAGGAGCCAGTCGTCCAGATACAGAAACACTTGGAATCCAGGACTTCTCAAGTGAGCCGTTACTACTGCCATGCATTTGATGAACACTCTGGGGGCTGTAGTGAGACCAAAAGGCAGAGCTCGAAACTGATAATGACTGGCTCCCAGCCAGAAGCGTAAATGACTCCTTGATGCTCTATCCATTTTTATGTGGTAGTACGCATCTTGGAGGCCTATTGAGCACATCCAATCGTCTTTCCCTAAGAAGGGAAGTACTGACTGCAGTGTCACCATTCGGAACTTGTACTTTTTGACAGATTTGTTCAGTATGCTGAGATCGAATATGGGTCTTCAGTCCCCCTGTTCTTTTTGGCACTAAAAAGTCGTGAGTAAGTTTCAAATCCTGTTTGGTCTACAGGGACTTTTGGATGACTCTTTTGTCTAGCAACTTTTGAATTTCTATAGTTGCTTGCTCCCTTAGACTGGATGGAACATCTGGGATTGTTCTGATGTGTGGGAGAGGATGGCAAAAGGGAATGGAATAGCCTCTGGATATTATGCTTTGTACCCACTTGTCTTTTGTGATATTGCCAGGCTTCTGGGTACAAAGATAAAACATCCCCCGACTGCCTCCAGAGTAGAACAGATAGGCCTCCTTTCAAGAGCACTGATAGGGATGTCCGCAAAAGGAATCATGGACACCCTATTTTTGCAGAACCCCTCTGCCTCTAGGATGACGTCTACCATTGTTGCCTCCCCCTCTGCCCCTGAGGAAGGATTCACCTCATGCATCTTGGAAAGCTCCCTGGGATCATTTGAACCATATTTTCCTACTCTTCTGACCTTTAGGATAAGGTCTTGAAGGTACTGAAAAATGTACTCCAACGGCAAAGAGAGTTTTCTCTTCCTGCTCGCATCTGGTGAGTGTGTCTTTAACTTTAGGTCAAAAGGTGAGGAACCATTAAAAGGGGCATTGGCAAAGGTAGACTTAAAAGGTTCCACAAAATTACACAAGCGCGTCCAGGAGTGTCTCCTCGGGGAAACTCCTGAACCCGCTGCCCTACTCGCTCCATCTGCTGCATATGTCAGTCTCATAGAGGAGTTGATGATGAAATTTAAGGTGGACAGCTGGGAGGTGACTTACTCTGTCACCCCGCAGCCAATGAACCTTGTAGAGTATCTCCTAGCTACTTCAGGAGATCTCTTTGTAGCCTTGTAAAGTGTGTGAGGTAGTTCAGCGATCTGAGTGTAAAAGTCGCTGATGAAAAGACACACTTCCCGTATCTGTCCATCATTTGAGAATCTTTGTTCGGAGGATGAACAGATGAGGATGTCTCAGAAAGTTCCTTCTTGGTGGCTGCTGCCACCACCATAGCATCTACAGGCACACCTTTCGTAAGAAAATCTTTTCCAGTAGGGGCTGCCAAAAACTTGTCTGGCCTCCGAGGGACTGGTTCCATAGTGTCAGGTGACTCCTATGCCTTTCGGCTGACCAACTCCATTAGCTCATCAAAAGGCGGAGATACCCAGGAGGCTGAAGGTTGAGATCTAAAGGCCTTCAGGTACACCAACTCCTCATCAGAAGGGGTGATGGTGTTCCAGCCGCCTCTCTGTTTTAGGATCTCAAGGATATCTGCAAGTGAGATATCTTCAGAGGACGATCTCAAGTATATCTGTAAGTGAGATATCTTCAGAGGATGACCGTGGAGACCCTTATGACTCGTTGAGGTCAGTGTCTGAGGTGACAGACTCATCAGGGGAGTTTATATGCTTCCTCTTGCATGTCCTGTCCCATGGGGGCTCCTCAAAAGGGTATTCTGGGGAGGCTCTGAAAAGTGGGTTCACCCAATGGGGGTTCCTGTGGCTCCAAACCTCTGCTATCTGGTGGAGGGGGTGGTGCTGAGACAGTAGCCGGAGCTTTGGAGGGACAAATGCCAATATCCTTGTGTAGAGCTGCAGGAGGGGACAGCACACTCCTCATTAGCTCGAAAGCCAAACCCATCAGCTCTGAGGACACCCCTGGTTCTGAGGAAACAGAGGAAATCCCTGGCTCCAGGGAGACAGTCTCCAAAGCTGATGTAGGAGCCGAGCTCAACTGAGCCGGGGCACTGAGGGGTAGACTCAGAACCGAAGAAGCTCGGGTCCGAGCATCCCCCTTGGGGCCGACTGGAGAGCTACGGCTCCTAGACACCACAGATGGCACCAAGAGTGTCGGAGCAGAGATCGGTTCGGGAATATCCAGAAGGGGGTCGTGGAACTGAAAGGACTACAGCAAGTGGAACTTGGCACTCCGGCTCTGAAGATCCAACTTGGCTTGGAGGAGGAACAACAGTGGGTGTAACAGTCTTGGACAGCTCCAAAACCTATTGGGTTGGAGTGGAGAACAATTTTGCCAGTGCCGGCGACTTCAATAGTCTGTTCACCACCCTCTCCATGTCATCATCAGACAGGCTCCTAGAAGACCTGGAGGATAGGGTTGGTGAAAGAGATGTCTCCAGGATGGGAGATCTCAAATTAGGGGTGACCGGCGGAAGTTCAATGGACCGGCTCCCAGTCACAGTTTTTTTCAGCTCCGAAGATCTTGGAGCCAAAGAACTTGGTTTATCAATGATAATTATCTCTGTTGGTTCCGAAGGCAGTGGAACCCCAGAGGTTGATGATTGAGAAATTTTAGTCAATTTTTCAGGAGGCTCAGGCTGAGCCAAAGAGACTGGAGATGGCCTTTTGGTTGGTTTGTCCTTTGTAAAAGAAGAGGACTTACTGGATGAGGTGTAAGAAGAACTCTGTAGAGTTTCCTGAAAGACTGGTTTCCAAAGTCCTTCGACAATCAGTTTATTTTTTCTCTCCTGTAGAACACAGGCACTAAAGGAGTGGCAGAATGTGCAGGTTTCCTGAAGATGGATTGCTCCTAAACAGTAAACACAAACATTATGTCCATTCATAATGGACATTTTTGGGAGCACTTTTGGCATTTCTTAAAGCCCGAAGGCTTATGTTCCTTCTCCCTAGTTTCCTTGGACAAGGTAGGGATGAAGAAATCCTAAAACAACTATAAGACTAAGTAAAAATCACACAGAAAGCACATAAGACATACAGCATGTCTAGTAAAGTTAAAGGGAAGGGAAATAACTTGGAGTTTAACTAAACGAGCACTAGGTCCTCTAATTTAAACGGACCTAGTAGCTGTCAGAAAGAAACATACACACAGAGCACACTACTACTAGCCCTCTAACTGAATCGGGCAGTTAGCTCTCTAACGTAAATGAGCTAAGCTAACTAATTAAATAATTAACTAACTATAACAATTTAAGCACACCACTACAATTAAAGGCTACGGGATACACAATACAGGCCTTAGCGAAAAATGACGGCCAATAAGAAGCACAGCAACAGCGATAAATTAGCTATTAAGACTATGAAGAGCACAGCACTCACAAGACTAACTAAACTAAGCAATTCTAAAGACTAAATATACAAAGATTAGCAAAAAAGACAAAAATTAGCCATGGCCAAGAAGAGAACATCTGAACTCGTAAAGCGGCAAACAAGATCTGGGGATTGCACCACTGCATGATGGGATACCTACTCTGCCACGAGCCGAGTTAGAGACTTCGAGCTAGTATATTCGGCTGAGTCGGAGCCAACCCCATCCAGTAAGAATGAAGGCAAGATAGGACAACATAACATTAAATCTTTTGCTCTGTGTTTGTTTAACTCTGCTTCTCAGGTGGCCAGACACTCTACTAAGTGCAGTTATGATGCTGCTGATGCTTCTAATAGACTGGCTGCTTCTGAATCTGTTATACCAGTGATGGCAAACCTATGATACACATGTCAAAGGTGACATATCACAATGTTTTGGGTGACACACCAGTGTTCAGCAATACCCGTTACCAAAGAAACTTAATGATCAAAAATACAAGAAATATGTAACCCTGTACTTATTTATTAAAACTCAGCAACAAAAAAAGACATCAATTGATGTTAATCAAATAAAATGCAATGTGTTCCATAATTTTTTCAGTTCAATTCAAATTATTAAAAGTAGGGTAATTTTTTGGTGCACTATTTTAAGCCCAATTATCAGTGTGCATATTGTTTTCACTATTGTAAATCACTGATTTTTCTTTTACTTTTATAATACACAGCAGCACACATGATTGGACTGTATTTTTAAATAAATTAATATGTAAGGAATTGTCTCTCTGTTGTTCAGGGGGAGGGGACATGCCAGCAGAGTCAAGATAAACATTTTCCGAATTTTTGACATGCTGAGCCCAAAAAGTTTTCCATCACTGTGTTATACGCTGCTCTTCTTGGCTGAGACTCCAATCTTTACCAGGGGGTGTCAAGGCCAAAGTCGTGGATTCTCCTGTGGATAAACAGTATCTTTTCAAAATCTTACAAGAAAAGGGGAAAGTTATACAAGACTTAATAAGGAATTTCTTTTGCTCCAGTTCTTTAGTTCCAGAAGAAATATTCTGTTAAGGCTGGTTCTTTTCTTAGAAACAATTAAAAACAACCCCAGAAAGGTAAAAAAAGTTAACAAAATGAGATTTTAGTATAAATCAGGCGAGACACCAGGGATTCTAAGTCCTCTTTACCTGACAAACCTGGATCTTTATGACTGTGATCATTTATCCCTTCCCCTTCGCCAAAGACTGACTCTCTCTCTTTCCACTAGCCTGGAAGGCAATCTCTCCAGACAAATGAGTTATCTCGGTCACATAACAGGGTTACAGAATGTCATGGAAGACTATTACACCCTTTTCTGGAGTCTCTAATCCCCCTCAAAATCAGTTATCTCTCATTCTTTCTCTTTTACAGGACTTTGGCTCTCAGAGAAATATTCTGACAGTTCATTCCAGTCAGTTGGGCAGGGGTGTCTACTTCTGACTGTTCTTAGTCCCAAGACAAGGGAAATCAATCTCATCTTTCATTATTACAAATCTGTAAGGAACATGCAGAGATTTATTATGTAATAAGTTGCTATTAAATAAAAAGAATGAGTTTGTAGGTGATTACTAGGCTAATGACTACAGGGGGTCTTTTTAAGCCTAGCCATTCCTACGACGTGCATCTAACAAGTTTTGATACCCTGAGGTTTTTTAAGGAGTATTATGTAGGCTTGGGCATGAACAGTCGAGCATTTAAAGGATGACTCTGTCTAAATGAGACATATGTACCAGACCAGGTGTAAATTTCTAGTTCCCCTGGTTGAAATTAATCTTGACTTGGGTTAAGGAAGAACTCTGCTTCACATGGATAGGGAGCCTGTTCTAGAGAAGGGATAGTCTCTGGGACATATACCTGCTCCTCCAACATGTTCCATTTATGTTTCAGACAACGTACAGGACCCTAGATAAGGTAATAATGATACTATTTATTTTGCAGATGTACAACAGATTCATCAGAACAGGATCAGATGATGCTTTGAGGCCAGGTATAGATTGCATCTCAGCAGTCTGTAAGAGACCAAGTACAGGCACAGGGTTTTGAGGCAGTCCAGGTAGGAAGTGTCATTTATGCCCTATATTCTTTTTGTGAGGGGCCCCTGTGGATGCCCCAGCTGTTGTATATGCCTGGTCAGGTACATACCAGATGGACAATTGTATTCATTGATTGGTCTGGTAAGCCTAAGTTCAGCAGACTATTGATATCCTTGGACCTAGATGCCATACCCTTACTTTTAAATTACGCAACATAGAATGATTTCCTTACTACCACAGACAAATGATGGTCAAACGCCAGGTTACTGTCTACATGTGTTCTCAGATCTCTAACCACTGGGTCTGCTCTTCAGGGTGTGTTATCATTGTGGTAGTTTCCAGGGTCAGCCATCTTCTCAAAGGATGCTATTATGCATTTCGTAACACTGAGACCTGATGTTGTCAATTTTCATTCTGTCCTCAACTGTTGGGTTTGGATCCGATCTTCAGATCCGACTCGGCCGTTACTTTAGCTCATGACTACCAAAAAGCTCTCAGGCTTCTCCTTTACCCATAATGCACCAACCCTTAACATACCCCAGATCTTGTTTGCCTCTTTTGCGATTAGACATAGTCAGATTGAGCACTTGAGCGATTCAGTAACATGATGTGTTTTAAAATTTCCTGTTCAATTTTCTTACTAGATAATCTTTCCTTTTATTACACTATGTGTAGTTATTTCATACCATAGTTGGTATTATTTGTTCATTATTTTTTCTTTTTACACTTTCTGTATAATTCTTAATACCATCATTAGTATCTTTCTCTTTTTTTCATTGACTAAAAAAAGTGACTTTCCTTCTTATTATTCATTTTTTTGTTATAGTGGGTCAGGATATCAGAAAAAGGCCCTTTGGCTTTTAAGATGTGCCAAAAGTGCGGGTACAAGTTCCCTTGTCTGATGCTCATACTTAATGTGTGTATTGTTTGGGCCCGGACTACCTTCAAGTTGATTGTGTTATTTGCAAAAACTTTAATATGCATGCCATTGCTGGTAGAAAAAGTAAACTTAGTTTGAAAGGGTTACTTCCTACTCCTTTCCCAGAAGCTATTGTTGGGGCTCAGTCTCCCAAATCTAAATCAAAGGAGCCTTCCACTAAGTCTTCTAAACCTTTAGGATCCTCAACTCCATCATCCTCAGAGCCGCCATAGAAAAAACATGAATTGGATCCTAAGGCCACTGCAGTTCTACCTGCGTCAGATCCAACAAAACCCTCCTTGGATCCAAGTACTTCGGATCCGAGACTCTTATCCAGAACCAGATACTCACCAAGTTTGGATCCATTACCTTTCAGAGTACCTTCTCCCTTTTTGGAATGCCGGCACACTAAGTCCCCATCCCCTAGCCTTCCCTCATTCTTCCAGAAGTTTGGCCAAAGCTGACATGGCCAGAATGATGAGGAGATTCTTCTCGACACAGATACAGATGAAATTTCTCCCTGCTCCTACCCCTTTGGGTCAGAAAGTCTGTCTTTCTACCAGTCTGCTGATTTTAGCTCCTTCTCTGATCCAACCGATCATGCCAGAGCTCCTGGATCCAAGCCTTCTGTGTCCATCTGATTCAGATCCGAAGATATTCTTATATTTTGATCTGAAGTTATCTCTGAGTACACAGGCTCCAGTTTCTTCAGAGCCGAATGACTCTTGGAGCCAAAGCGCCCATTCCGATCTGAGGTGTTAAAGTAACTCATCATCATCATCAGCTCCCTTTTTCCCATTTTTTCCACATGGGGTTGGAGTATCATGTTAACTGTTGCCACCTCTCTCAATTTAGTGCCACACTCCTGCCTTCTTCAGCACTCATGCCTGACTGTCGCAGATCATCTTTCACACAATCCATCCACCTCTTTGTTGGATGTCCTCACTTCCTCTTGCCTTCTTCCTGTCTGTCCCAAATCTTCCTCACCAGATTGTCTTCTGCTTTTTTACACATGTACCCAAACAACCATAATCTGTTCTCTTTGATCTTTTGGCTTCTGCTCTATTGTCCCCATTTCTTCATCTGTCCCACAGTGTGCATCCTACCGCCTTTCTCAGGCACTTCATTTCCATCACCTCTAGCTTCTTCAGCTGCTCTGCCTTTACTGTCCAGGTTTCTGTACCATACAGTAGTACTGGTCGCACCACTGTCTTGTACACCTTACTTTTCAGCTTCTTTGGCATTCTTCTGTCATAGGCTACACCTGATACTCTGTGCCAGTTGGCTGCACCCCTCTGATTCTAGCTGTGACCTCTTCATTCAGACTACCCTTCTCAACCACCCCTTCCAGATACTTGAAGCTATTTACCTGTTCCACTATCTTCCCTTCTATCTCTAGTCTCAGCTTCTTCTGAGTTCCCCAATTTGCTGCCATTACCACTGTCTTATCTGTGCATAGTTTCATCCCATTTGCCTTCAGATTTGCATTCCATTCTCCTATCCTTTGCTAAAGTTCTAGCTCAGAGTCAGCCTGTACTGCCACATCGTCTGCATACAGCAGATTTGTTGATCTGTCCCGTCCAACCTGTTTGCTAATGTAGTCCATCACCAGTATGAACAGCAGTGGGCTCAGAGCTGAGCCCTGGTGTACACCCACTTTGACTGGGAACCCCTGTGTGAGGCCGAACACTGTTCATACTTGAGTCATTGGGTCCTTGTACATAGCCTGCACTAGTTCTACCAATGTTTTTAGGACTTCAAACCACCGCAGTGCTGCCCAGATCAGCTTTCTTGGGACCTTGCCATATGCTTTCACCAAGTCTAGAAATGCCCAGTTGGACTTTCTTCTCATCTCTAGCTTCTTCTCAAGTATCTGTCTCAATGCAAACATTGGGTCAGGTGTGCTGCATCCTGATCTGAATTCGAACTACTCATCTCCCATCTTACATTCTACTACTCTGCGTATCCATTTATCAGTCACACTCTCCAGAACTTTCATGCAATGTGGTAGGAGTTTGATGCCTCTGTACTGCCCACAGTTGTGGATGTCCCCTTTGTTCTTGTACACTGGCACATGTATGCTTATTCTCCAGTCATCTGGGATACGCCTTTCTCTCCACACTGCTATTAGTACCCTCAGGAGCCATTTCTCCCCTATCTCACCCAGCATCTTTATCATATCTGCTGTGACCTCATCTGAGCCTGCTGCTTTCCCCGAGTTCATCTTCCTTAGTGCTGATCTTACTTCTTCTAAGGTGGGCTCCTCTTCTTCTCTCATTGTAGGCTGTTTCTGGGGCAGTACAGCTTTTGTGATGTTTTCTTCATTCAGAAGCTGCTGGAAATAATACTTCCATCTGCCTTTGATGTCCTGTACACCGGTGAGCAGGTTGTTGCTGGCATTCCTTATGAAGAGTGTCTGACTATCTTCTTTATCTTTCTGTCTTTGCCTTTCAACCTGATATAGTTTCTTTGAGCCCCTTACTGAGTCACTTTCTAGAAGTTGGTAGAGTGTCTCCGATGCCCTATTCTTTGCTATTGCAACTTCTTTCTTAGCTTCTTTGTTAGCCAACCAGTAGTCCTTCCTAGCCTGGTCAGTCTTTTTTAGCTCCCACATCTTCCTGCACTCCTTCTTTCTTTTGATGACTTCCTGGACTTCTGCATTCCACCACCAGCTTTCCTTATGTACCTTATATCCATACCTGGCTCAGCCACATATCTTTTCTCTAGTCATAACACATGCTGTTTTTAGACGCTGCCACTCTTCTTCAACTCCACCTATTTCCTCCTCTTCTTGGGGTGCTAGAGCCCTGAGTAATTCCTTGAACTGCTGTACTTTCTCTCCAGTCAACTTCCAGGTCTTCAGCCTGGTCTCTGTTGACCTTTGTCTTACCACTGCTTGCAGATGATTGTGGCAACTAATGGTTTATGCTGTGGGATGACTGCTTCACTGGGAATAACTGTGCAATCATGGATTCTACCCCAGTGCCTTTTCCTTACTAGGTGGAAGTCTACCTGAGTTGCATGTTGGCTACTCTTGTATGTGATCTTGTGACTTTCTCTCTTTCTGAACCATGTGTTGGCTACTATCAAGCCATTTGCCAGACAGAAGTCTAGAATGGCTTCTCCTTCTTTATTCCTGTTGCCCCACCCTCGTGGACCCAGGCAGTTCTCATATCCTGTTCTGTCTGTCCCAATATGTGCATTCAAGTCACCCATTATCAACACCAATTCATGTTGTCCTGCTTTATCTAGTAGGTCCTGCAACTGCTGTCTGAATGCACTCTTTTCCTCACAATCACAACCCTGCTGTGGGTCATAGGCTGAGATTATGAATACTGTCCTATCATTACACTGGAGTCTGATTGCCATGAGTCTGCCATTAATTCTGATGATATCCCCTCACTGCTTTCTGAAGTCTGTCTATCAGCACAATTCCTATACCATTTCTAGCCTGCCCCCACCTGAATAGTAGAGTCTGGATCCCAAGCCAAGTGGCTTTGCTGCATTGCCCTTCCATCTCATCTCTTGGATACATAGGATGTCTGGCCTCCTCCGTATCATCATGTCATCCACTTCCAAGCTGCGTCCTGTCAGTGAACTTACATTAAGTGTAGCAATTCAGTTCATGTTTTGCAGGTTGGTTGGTTTTACGTCCAGCTTTCACTCAACAGAGCTATTCCAGATAACCCAGGCTGGGCAACTAGACACCAGATGGCCAGTAGCTTATTGACCCAGGGCTGCTGGGCTTTTTATGGCGGGCACACACTGGCCAATAGGGGCACATATGCCCCTCCCACCATTAGCAAGGGTCTCTGTCATGGGTCAGAGTAGGCCGGGTCCTCAACCCACTTATCACCAGTAACTACCCATGTCCATTTTTTTTTGGCGACATTAGTCAACATGACCGAATCACCTACAGCCTTATTTTACACCATTGAGTGGCTAGCCCTACCACATGTTAGAGTCAACTCAGAAGTTTTCAGAGCTGTTTCTACTCCTCTGAACCTCAACACTGGACAGCTTGGCTCGGACTTCCGCCTCAGGTAGTTTGCCCTTGGGACAGGGGAAACTGATGGACCAGAAGCCTGGCTTCTCAGCTCCATTGTCTTCTTCTCCCCAGACCATTCTGCCTTTGAGGTAGCGAAGAGAGTGTTTTTTGCTATTGCAGGATAGACAGAGCCTTCCCCCTGGGATCTTCCCTCTGGATCCCAGATGCCTCTGCGCCTTGAGCCACATCATTCTATGTCACAGGGACAGAGAGCTCAAAGATTCCAGGTTACCCTGCAGGGTATTACAATCTCTTCCAATGCTTCACAAGAGCATCCCACTGAGGAAATCCCTAGGAAGAGGAAGTGCAAGAGGAGGCACCTGGACTCTCCTCAGGAGTCAGTCGCCGAGTATACTGATTTAGATAAAGGAGAAAGGTCCCCAAGATCACCACCTGAAGACGTCTCATTCAGAGACATTCTTGAGCTCCTTAAGTAGAAGGGTGGTTGGTCCTCGGATAACCCTTCCCCAGAAGAATCAGTATTCCTGGAGGCCTTTGGAGCTGACCCGTCTACCTCCTGGGTTACTCTGCCAGCAGATGAGCTCATTGACATGATCTCTAGGTGGGTGTGGAAGGAGCCTGACTCATTTGAGCCAATCCCCAAAAGACCAGATGGATTCTGACTCCACCTGTAGGTAGGGAATTCTGGAGCAAGCGAGTGCCTGTAGATGCTATGGTCATGGCAATGGCCACCAAGAAGGAACTTGCTGAGCAAAGTTCCTCTGTCTGTCCCCCTAACATGGAGAAGAGGGTGTTGGACAGATTTGGGAAGCATGTGTATGCCTCAGCAACTTTTACCCTTAGGTCACTGAACTACATGGCACACTTTATGAGACTACAAAGGGACTTGATAAAGGAACTGTCAAAATCCCTTTCTGGGACTACTACTGTCGAGACTCAAACTTGTCTGGCCTCACAGTTGGCTAGCCTACAGTGTATTTCTAATTTGTCCATGCTGCTTATCTTGCATGCAGCTGAAGGTGCCTCAACAGTGGTGAGTTCAGGCATTTCCATCAGAAGGCATGCCTAGATGTGTTTGTGATTTTTGTGGAGCCCCTCAAGTCCTTGCTCTTCAGTGCACCCTTTGACAGCAGTTTGTTGTTTGGCCATAAAGACCACCACACCCCACAGGGTGTTCACCAAATGCATGGCAGTGGTAGCAACTCACTTGAGGCTGCAAGGATTCCAAGTATTTCTATACTTAGATGACTGACTCTTTACTACACTGACCAGGCATCTACTAAGAGCAAGAGATCGGGTACTCCAGACTTACTGTCATCGAAGGATAACCATAAATTACAACAAGTCTCAGTTACAACCTTCTGAAATATTGAAATTCATAGGAGTAGTTTTCAATACGGGGTCATTGACAGCTTCTCTTCCTGTCTCAAGAGTGCAAACTATCAGATTCCAGGTCAGGACGATAATTCACAATACCACAATTTCAGCCTATTTGAGTCTTCAAGCTTTGGGATCAATGTCATCGGCCATAATTTTAGATCTTCTAGAAAGATTTCATATGAGAATCTTCAATGGATGCTAGCAACATAATAGTCAATTCTTTATCAATGCATATCAGCCCAAATAAGAATCACTTAGGCATGCAAGAGATAGCTTTGGTGATAGATTTGATGAGATCGAGTTCTACAAGGCTGCCCTTTCATTCTCCATCAGCCCAAGGCTGAAGTGACTATAGATGTTTCCCAGATTGGGAGGGTTACTTCCTGGGGAAGACAGTCCAAAGCACTTGGTCCCCCAAAGAAGCCAATATGCATATCAGTGTCCTGGAAATGAGAGCGGCGCTATTTGCATTGCAGGCCTTCCAAGACTCTCTCCCTTTTGGGACAACTGCAATTCAGATAGACAATATGTCAGTAGTCTGGTATATCAACAAACAAGGGGTTGAGAAGCCCTCAGAGTGTGGCAATAGTCAGCCTCTTCCAACTGCTTTCTGACAGCAATGCACATTTCTGGGAAGTCCAATGTGTTAGCAGAAAATTGGGCAGGTCCGTTCTACTATCTCACGAGTGGTCTCTCAGCATGAAAGTGACAGAAATGATTTTCCTTCAATGGGGCCAGTCTTGCTTCAGTCTTTTTGCTTCTCCCCTAAACAACAAGTGCAGCAGTTTCTTTGCCCTGATTCCCCCACCGGGGAGTGACCGAGTGATGCTCTGTTCCACAATTGGCCTTCCGGTCTCTTCTATGCTTACTCACTAACTCCCCTAATTCCCAAAATTTCTGCAGAAAGCTGTCCAGTTGAAGAGCAAAGTCATCCTCATTGCACCTTACTGGCCATGGCATATTTGGTTACCCTTCTTTTGGCCTAATCTACTTTATCCACCTTGGATTCTGGATCCGATTTTAGACCTCCTGTCTCACCCAACAAGCATGACTCATCTGTGTATCTTAAATGTCAAGCTAACAGCTTGATTTCTCCAATTCCGTTAATAGCCAGACAACTGATGCTGTCTTCCCATCTGTTATATGGAAATGATTTGTTTTTTGGGCACATCAGAAACACATTGACCCCTTTCTCAGCTCCTGTGCACAGTGTTCTTGAGTTTTGGCAACAATTTTTAATGAAGGAGCTAGCTTCTCAACAATTAGTTAACAGCAATCTCCAGCTTTCATACTGGGTTTGAGAATTCCTCCTTGGCTTCACTAAACTATGTAAGGCTTTTTTGAGAGGCACTCTCCTGCGGAGACCTCATAAAGACCTTATAAAGATCCTACTCCACCATGGGATTTAAATCTGGTAGTGCAGGCCTTAATTCATTCCCCATTTGAACCACCAGCAAAATGTTATCTTAAGTTCCTAACATGGAAAACTATTTTTAGTGGCCATTACCTCCGCTAGAAAAATTTCAGAACTTCAAGCATTGTCCTCTAAACCTTCCTACTAGATTTTTCGTAAGGATAGAATATTATTACTTACCAACCCTTCTTTCCTTCATAAGGTGGTGTCAGAACCCAATATTAACCAGTCCATTAATCTGCCAGTCTTCTTTCCTAAATTTACAAACAAAGGTGAATCTATGTTGCATTTATTGGATGTCCACAGACAATTAAATTTTTACTTACATAGAAATTAGGAAAACAGATCAATTATTTGTTTCCTTTGCAGATTCTAAATTGGACAAATCTGTTGCAAAGGCAACTTTAGTTCAATGGCTGATGGATTGCATATAATTTGTCTACAGCAATTTGTGTGTATCCTTACCAAGACCTTTAAGAGCCCTATCAACTAAGTCCATGGCAACTTTTTCAGTGCTTCTCTCTGGAGCTTCCATGGATGACATATGTGTGGCTGCAGTTTGGTCCAGTCCTCATACCTTTATTACTCATTACAAACTGGATCTGATCTTGAGAGGAAGAGCAACCTATGGCTCAGCTGTGTTCAGGAATATCTTTCCTTAGAGTCCACCCGGGAATTTAACAGTTGACAATAGCATGAAAATTGACAACATCAGATAAAACAAATGATGTACTTACCATAATGTTCCATCTATGTTATCCATTCTCATTCTTCCACAACTTCCCACCACCAACCCCCAACCTTTTTCACAGTTGATTTCTTGAAGAACGAGAGCATATAAATGCACCACTGTCCCTCATGTTGAGTTCCAGACACAGTTTCTTCTGTAAGGAATATATATTAGTATGTCCTATAGATAAAACAGCAAACAAGATCTGGGGTATGTTAGGGGTTGCTTTATTATGGGTAAGAGAGGAGCCTGAGAGCTTTTTGGTGGCTACGAGCTAAAGTAACTGCTGAGTCGGATCTGTGGATCGAATGCAAACCCAACAGTTGCAGAAGAATGAAAATGAACAACACAGATGGAATGTTATGGTAACTACATAACGTTTGTTTTTTTAGATCATAGCTCTGGCATAAGTTATTGGCCTGTGTCAGGCCATCTTGGAGAGTATTTGTGTCTTTGGGGGATTCTTTGACTGCACCTAGTTTGCAGTCATCTGCAATCTTGGTCAGCCAGAGACCCTTGATGTTGACATTGACTTCAGAGAAATAGATGCTAAAAAGGAGTGGCCCCAGCACCAAGCCTTGAGGAACTCTACTAGTCACTGGAGTTTTTGTAGAAGTAGAGTAGCCTAGCCTAACTTCTTGGGTACTATCTTTGAGCCAGATGGCTATCCAATGGGTGACAGATGAGGTTTATACCTAATTTTGTGAGTTTGTCAACAATGCCTGAGTTGGGTATTGTGTTAAATGCTTTGGCGAAGTCAAGGTAGGCAGTATGCACCATTTTGCCCTCATCCATTGCTTTGGTGACATTCTTGAAGAAGTCCACCAGAGTGAGTAGCATGACCTATCCTTAAAGAAACCAAGTCCAGTGTCTGAAGGTTTCCTATGTCATTATCATATCCATGATAATTCTTTCTATGGCTTTGCAAATAAGACTAGTCAGACTTACAAGTCTGTATTTACTCTGGTCTGCAGCTGGCCCACCCTTGTGCAGACGAATGTCAGTTGCAGTCCCCCATTCACTTGGCACAAAGCCTTTCTAGAGGCTACTTTTAAATAGTGATTCTAGTGGTCTTGATAGGTCATGGTTCATGTTATTAAGGAGGCATCCTGGGATATTATGGGGGCCCATAGATGCAGTAGTTTGGCCTTGGATAATGCAGTGAGGACCTGTACTCTAGTGATAGTTGGGGCAGTTATGGTTGAAGATATTTCCTGAGGGGTGCCTGAGGGGAAGAGGGGGAAAATTGGAGCTAAACTTGTCAGCCAGTAGATTTGCTACATCTTCCAGCTCTGTATAGGTGGCATTGTTTACAGTTAGCTCATCACATTGTTGCGTATTGCCTTTGAGGTTGCAGAAATAGCTAAAACATTGTCCTTAGCCTAGGAAGCTATTTTTTACACCAGATTTGACTTTGGTAAACTTGATTAGCCCCCTGAGTTGCTTGATTAGATTGATGAGGGAGTTTTTACCTTGCTGGGTATTACACTCCTTAATTTTTACTCTAATTTTCTTCCTTTTATTATCCAACTTATTGATGTTGGGATTCCACCAGGATGGTTTGTTTGAGTTTGTCCTGTGCTTATTCTGGGTAGGTACAGCTGTGCCTGTGCAACCATTAACATGATTGTACAGGGTTTTCTTAAACAATTCTGCATAGGCAGTAGTGTTTTCAGGGTTTGTGGGGGGCTTAACATTTTGCTAAGGTGCCATTTAATAGTTGGAAGTTTACCTTACAATAATTTCTAAAAGTACCAAGGTTTGCTGGAGTCCCAAGTTTTATTTTTATTTCAAGGAAGACTGTTTTATGGGTTCACCAGGCCAGCGTGGACATTACACTTTGATGGGGTGGGGTTGCCATATTCTCCCAGTGTTTGTGAGCACCAGGAAGGCTGTAAGCACCCCTTGTGTGTGTAGAGACTAGCTGGTTCAGGGTGTTTGTAGTCCAGGAATTTCTGGGCCTGCATGTTTGGGGTTGTGTATGATTGCCAGTTTAGAGTGAAGCAGTTAGTCACCCATCAATGTGGTGTTGGGTTGAATGGGGTCACCAGTACATTTAAGTATGTGTTGTGGGTTTCTTGGGTCATAGAGGGCAATTTTTGGCTTGTAAGGATATGGTATGGGAGTTTATAATTTGGATGTGAAGAAGCACAAATGATTCATACTGTTTGACCATCTTTGAGATATGCTTGTTTTTGATGTAAATTGAGACACCTCACCCTTTTGTCCCTTCCTGTGCAGTAGCTGGTCTAAATGTGTGGAAGGCGTTATAGCCCTACACTGCTGGGGTGCTCTCCATTCCTTTAAACCATGTCTCAGTAACTGCACAAATGTTTACATTCTCCAGAGTGAGGAGAGCTTGCAGGGAGTGGAGTTTCTTGTTTAGACTCCTGGCATTGAGCAGTAAGACCTTTATATTTACTTAGGTTGGTTTTGCTATGTTGGAAGGTTTATCAGTTTGGCAGTGCCTAAAAAATGCACTATGGGGAGGACAAGGTTTTAGTCAATATTCGAAAGCCTAGAGGGAACAGGTACTATCCATCCTTGGTAAAGCAGCATGGTTTGTCATCATGTCCTCCCAGGCTGAAAAATATTGTACCCCCTTAGAATGACAAACAAAAGTAAGCCAGTTATTAAAGTCAATTATCTTCTGTTCATATTGTGGTATCATCCTTGAAGAAGGTAGAAAGCTGCTCAGTGCTAGACTCATAACAGCCTGAGGCACATACTGAGAGCTCCATCATGCTTCTCTTCAGTATAGTTCAGCGAGGTATGTCTCAGGTCATTTACATCCACATGGCCTATAGTTATACTGGTGGTACTTGTGGTTCAACATCCTGAGTGCATGTGTGATCTGGCGGATCCTGGTCCCTGATAGGTAACTAACCAGGACAATATCCTTATTCAGCCTGGTGAGCTGGACATCTGTGTGATCATTATGAATCTCCTATGACCAAAATATCGGGTTGATTTATTTGCCTTAAGGGCTCAGTGGTTGAGATGTGGCTATATGTGTCATGGTGGGAGTTCTTTTCAGATTGATGAGGATCTTTATTGCTAGTACAATGTATGAGAGGCCTTTGGGGTTTAGGAAAATTACATTTAAGAGCCTCAGCATATGTGGGTCTATGTGTCTGGTCCATAGTTTGTGTGGTGGGTGTAGTTTGTAAGTTTCTGACAACCTGTTTAGTATTATAAGTGCTTGTTAAATGACAGCCTTGCCTCTAGTGACATTGTGCAACTGCATCCCTCACATACCATATCAGTTTGTTTAAGAATTTGTTGGTTTTCAGTAAAGAAGAGAAAATTGCTACATTGCCTCAGAATGGCCATAGCTACCTAACTGGCTATAGAAATAGTAGGAAAGTGCATATGCATGGCTACAGATCAGATCTTTATTACGTGATCTTCAAGGGAATGGTATAAGGGGGTTTACAGATGGCTAGCTTGGGTAAGAATCAAGACTAAGACTAAACTCATGGGGTGGTGCTGATCAACATGCAGACTACTTGCTGTCTCCACAACCAAGTACTAAAGAAATGTCAGAACTAGTTTTATAGGAAAATTTCAGTTCTGAGTGCTTAGGTCGGTACATGGTACTTCAAACCACCGCTGTGCAATGCCAAGCCCTGCACAAACCTAACATCTTTATACATGCTCAGAAAACCAGTAAACAAGCAAATAGCCCCCTGGCCAATCACAGTAAGCACACATTAAGGTTCCCTCTGTGATTTTCAACACAGCATGAGATCAGGCTACTCTCCACTACTACTAGAGTACAGACATAATCCTTGTAACTTTAAATCATTGAACGAGTTTGGAAGTGCAGTAAATAATCAAATTAAACAGTAATCCATGCTGAAAGTGTAGGTATTAATCAATTTATACAGTAACATAAGTAGCAAATACTTAACATAGGCAAGAATGCAGAATTTGACAGTTTAATACAGTGGCAAAAACAGCAGCACTTTAAAATGACTTAAAGTGCACTTTGGTCACCGGAAGCAAAAGAGTAGCACTAGTCCCGAGCTTCTTCCTGAGAAGTAGTATTGACCCAAATGTTTATGGGCTCAGTACACTTGCTGTTGTCTTCTCTTAGGACACAAGAGAAAGCCAAGCTGCACAAAAGCCCTAAAGAGGTTTTCAACAAAACTACAATCAGACCACTCAGTGAGGTCTCATGCAGACTGCCCTAACAGAAACCAGCAGGAACCAATGTCCCTTTGCTCCTTCTCTCAACAGGAGCAACACAGTAGAATTAATCCCAGACTGGCTCCTAAAAATAAATTTTCAGGCTTTGTAGTGGTTGGTAATCTCTAGAAGTGTTGGGTAATAATGTCCCTCTGCTCCTTCCCTTAACAGGGGCAAAACAGAAGCAATAATCCCAAAAAGATTACCGAGAAGCAGTTCTTAGGCTCAACAGTTATTGGTAGCCTAGTCCCAGATGTTACAAATTTTAAAAGTAAGATGAAAGAAAAGGATTAATACTCTGAAATTTCCAGTGTGTACTAAGTGAGTGGAATGCTATAAAACAGAAGATAACTCAAGCTTTAAGGAGAGAGCCTTCCCAGTTGATCTCTGTGTCCAGTGGAGTGAGCAGATGAGAGTAGGAAGAGTGTCCAAAGTCATATTTATAGTTGGGGCAGACAGCTGAAAAAACACCAAATTTAAAAGCACAATATGGATGTGGTAGGTGGGTGGTAAAAATCAAATGCAGTCAGAGTCACACAGCACTTCAGCTAAATAATAATGTAGCAAAATATGTGCAGACAAACAAGAAATCCTATTTCTCAGCCCCTCCCAATAATTAGCTAGATGGGGTTTCTCTTCATTCAGTGAATAGCATAGGATCATAGAGTCATAGCAAGTTACTAGGCAACTGGCTCTGAGGCCCTTATAAGCCTAGCCAATAAATTAGTCCATGTTCCCACAAGTCAGCACCTGATGCCCTTGTCCAGCAGGGACACAGGAGGAATCCCAGGGGTGTATTTTCTATTTCCCATCCAGGTTCCTCTTAAAGAGGGAAAATTAAGTACTCTGCTTGATGTGGAGAGGGAATCTATTCCACAGATGGGGGAATCTCTGGGAGACAAGTCTGTCCTGCCAACAAGTCCTATTGATGTCTCAGACCAAGCTGAGATTTTGCGTACGGGTCACGCTAGTGGAGTTTGGCTTGCGGATATGCAGCAATTTCATCAAGGTGGGGTCAGAGATTGCTCTGTATGTCAGACATAGATCACTTCTGAGGAGTCTGTATGAGTCAGAGTAGAGGGACAGGGCTTTTAGCCTTTCCATGTAGGATAGATTTTTGAAGCCATGTATTCTGCTGGTCAGGAACCTCTGTGGTCTCTCCAGCTGCTGCATGTGCTTCACAAGGTACATGCCGAAAGGGGCGTTACACTCAGTGATGGACCTGATAAGGGAGGAATACAGGGAAGTTATGACTTCCTTGTTCCTGGAAGAAATACCCTTACTAATGAGGTGAGTCATGTAGAAAGCTCTCTGTACAATGGAGGCAACATGGTGGTCAAAAGTTAGATTGCTGTCAACTTGGGTGCCCAGGTCCCTCACAACTGGCTTGCATGCTTAGGATGTTATTAATGTGATAATTTGTGGAGATGTCACTCTCCCCAAAGGGATGATGATGCATTTTTGGCATTTAGTTTGAGGCCGTGTTTCTGGCACAAGTTATTTGTCTGGGTAAGATCCTCTTGCAGTATGTCTACATCACTAGGGGAGATGATGACAGTGCCCAGCTTGCAGTCATCTACAAACTTGGTCAGCCATAGACCTCTGGTTAAGGCTCGCACCTCGAACAAGTATATCCCAAACAGCAGGGGCCCCAAGACCAATCCCTGGGGTACGCTGCTCATTACTAGTTGAGGTAGCTTCCACTATTTTGACTGAATGAATTTTATCAGTGAGTCAGTTAGCTACAAATCTGGTCACTTATGGATTTACACCAAGCTGGGATGGTTTATCTATTATGCCCAGGTGGGGAATAGTGTCGAAGGCCTTGGCCAGGTCAAGGTAGGTGGTGTGCACTGTCTTCCCCTCGTCCAAGGCTTTGGTGACTGACTCAAAAAAGTTTACTAGATTTAACAGGCATAATTTCCCCTTGACAAAACCAAACTCTGTGGGATCAAGTGTTTGGAGGTTGCTGATGTCCTTGCTAATGTGGTCCGTGTTAATGCGTTTCATGGCCTTGCAAATCAGGGTAGTTAGGCTGATGGGTCTGTAATTGCCTGGATCAGTGGATGCTCCACCTTTGTGCAGAGGGATAACAGAGGCTATCCTCCACTTGGCTGGGACGAAACTGGTACTCAGGCTTAGGTTAAATAGGGTGCCTAATGATGCTGAGAGTTCCTGCCTGAGTTGATGCAAGATGCAGCCTGAGATGTTATTAGGTCCCATGGATGCTGTGTTTTTAGCCTTTGAGAGGGCGGTAATGACTTGTTCCATAGTGATAAGGGGTTGGGGGCAGGTGCTGAGGATATCCTGGATTACTGATGGGGGTTGAAAAAGAGGTGAAGTTTTCACTGAACCTGTCTGCCAGCAGGTTGGCTATATCCACGGCATTTGTGTACATGGTGTCCTTGACCTTCATTTCTGAGCAGATTTGGGTGTTTCTCCTTAGATTGCGGGCATATGTGAAGAAGGCCTTATGACTGTCTGTAGTAGATATGGCTCCTTAGATTGCGGGCATATGTGAAGAAGGCCTTATGACTGTCTGTAGTAGATATGGCCGATTTGGACATGTCTGCGTGAATGACTTGAGATATACCTCTCTGGACTATATGAAGAGAGACATGATTGAGCTCACCGAATATGTGTTCCAGGCAGGTATGTCACTAGCCTTAAGCAGCATTCTACCATCTCCAAAAATTATGCCTCAATACAAACAAAAAATGATAGACTTTAACAATTGGCTTAGTATCTGGTGTCATTCTAAGGGGATCCAGTACCTGTTGGCCTATGAAGACATGATTGCAAGATCACGATGCTTTGCCAGAGATGGCCTGCATCTGTCTCCCTTGGGCTTCAGGCTGCTGGCAAAGGTTCTTGCCTCCCCAATAGTGCATTTTTAGGCAATGTCTTGAGGTCAAAACTACCAATATGAAAATCTCATCTAAACGTAATTTAAATGTCATGCCGCTGAATGCTAGGAGTCTCAACATGAAACTGCACTCATTGCAAACATTCCTAACCCTGGAAGATGCTGACATTAATGTCACAGAAACCTGGTTGAAAGCAGCAAAGAGCACCCTAGCCTTACCTGGTTACTCATCTTGTCGTACATACAGATACCAAACTGAGGACAGCAAAGCCAAAGGAGGTGGTGTTTTAATATATATTAAAGATATACACACTTCCAGACTAGTCAAACAGTATGATGCACAGGAGATGCTCCAGGTGCAGTTATCAGTTGATAAGGCCCCTATTCAAATCATAGTTAGCTACATGCCCCCAGCGTTGACTCAGGATGCCCACACCACCTACCCGGACCTCCTAGAATCTATTAAGATTCAACCCTATACCCTGACCCTGGGCGATTTTAACTACCCAACCATTGATTGGAAGAAATACTTGAGCCAGAGCACAAATGCTCAAAGATTTCTTGACTTCATCAATGCCAGTACCTTGGACCAGATTGTTGACACCCCTACAAGAGGTGACATCTTGGACTTGGTACTAACCAGCATAGGAAACCACTGCAGCAGCCCCGTAGTGTCATCAGCCCTGGTAAGATCAGAACACAAAGTGGTCACCTTCCAAGTCACCATCTCCCCTGACCCCCACCCCCAGCTAGGGTTAAACAAAAAAACTCTCCAAAGCTGATTACAATCTCCTGAGGGAAGGTCTAAACAGATTCACAGCTCCCTTCCCAACAGTAGGAACTGGCACTAATGTCCAAACCTACACCAGAGTACTACAACTACAAACAACTATACGACCATTTATATAAATGAATGGATTCAGCAATACCTGACAGGACAGTAACCTCCTCCGCAAGGAAGAGTAAACCTGTCTGGTGGACATCTACAATAAGTAAACTTTATAACAAAAAGAAAAAATTGCTGTCCAGGACCAAGAAGGAGCAGGTGCCCAATTAGAAGCAAACGCTCCTTAGCCTTAACAAGCAAATAAAAGCACTAGTGAAATCTTCCAAAGCAAACTTTGAGTCCAAATTGTCCACATCTACTAGAAACAATCATAAGGCTTTCTTCACACATGTCTGCAATCTCAAAGGTAGCACCCAGATCTATTCAGAACTGGTGGTCAAATACACCACATATACAAATGCCATAGATGTAACAAACTTGCTGGATGACAGATTCAGTGAAAACTTCACCCCTCTGTCCCCCCATCACTAAATCAGGACATTCCCAGTACCTGCCGCCTTCCTCTTATATCTAGAAAACAGGTCATCACTGCTCTCTCAAAGGCAAAAAATACAGCCTCCATGGGATCTGATGACATCCCAGGCTGCATCCTACATGAACTCAGGCAGGAACTTGCAGCACCATTAGCCACCCTGTTCAACCAAAGCCTGAGTACTGGCTTTGTCCCAGCTGAGTGGAGGACAGCCACTGTCATCCCTTTGCACAAAGGTGGAGCATCCCCCGATTTGGGAAATTATAGACTCATCAGCCTTACTAGCCTGATCTGCAAGGCCATGGAATGGATTATCATGGACATCATTAACAAGGACATTGGCAACCTCCAGATACTCAGTCCCACACTTCGTCAAGGGGAGGTCTTGTCTGTCAAATTTGGTCGACTTCTTTGAGACAGTCACCAAAGCCATGGATGAGGGGAAGACAGTGCACACTGCCTACCTTGACCTGGCCAAAGCCTTCAACACTATTCCCTTCTTGGGCATCAATCCGTACATTACCACATGGGTAGGCAACTGGCTCACTGATAGAACCCGTGTAGTCAAAATAGGGGAAGCCACCTCAAGCAGTAGACCCGTAACGAGTGGCATACCTCAGAGTTCAGTCTTAGGGCCTCCATTGTTTGGGATATACTTTTCTGAGGTGCAGGCCAAAACCAGTGGGCTATGGCTGACCAAGTTTGCAGATGACTGCAAGCTGGCTCTCTCATTAATTCCCCTAGTGATGTGAACATCTTCCGAGACGGTCTCACCCAAACAAATGACTGGTGCCAGAAACATGGCCTCAAGCTGAATACCAAAAAATGCATCATCCTCCTCTTTGTGGAGAGTGACATCCCCACAAATTATCACGTTAATAACAATGTCCTAAGCACGTAATCAGTCGTGCGGGATTTGGTCATCTAGGTTGAAAGCAACCTGACTTTTGACCACCATGTTGCTTCCATTGTACGGAAAGCTTTCTTACATGGTCCACCTCATAAGTAAGGGTATCTCATCCAGGGAAAAGAAGGTCATAACATCCCTGTATTCTTCCCCTTAGAAAGCCCATTATTGAGTACAACGCCCTGTTTGGCATGTACCTCACAAAGCACATGCAGCAGCTGGAGAGACCACAGAGGTTCCTCACCAGGAGAATCCAGGGCCTCAAAAATCTACCATACACAGATAAGCTAAAAGCCCTGTCTGTCCCTCTACTCATACAGCCTCCTCAGAAGTGACCTCTGTCTGACATAGGTGATCTCAGACCCCACCTTGATGGGACTGATGCATATCCGCAAGTCAAACTCCACTTGAGTAACCCACGTGTCGGTCTCAACCTGGTTTGTGACATCAGTAGGACTTGTTAGTGGGACAGATTTGTGTTCCAGAAACTCCCCCTCTGTGGAATAGACTCCCTCTCCACATCAAGCAGAGTACCTCTTTACCACTTTATAAGTGCAACCTGGATAACTGGATGGGAAACAGAAAATACATCCCTGGGATCCACCTGTGTCCCTGCTGGACAGGGGCATCGGGTGCTGACTTGTCTAAACATGGGCTAAACTCTTGGCTAGGCTTATAAGGGCCTCAGGCCCAATAGACTAGTAACTTCTTATGATCCTATGATCCTGTGATCAAACAGATTGGCAGGAGAGACTGTAGGAAACTGTCCATCATTATTTGTCAGAATCGGTAAGGGGGGTGAGCTAAGGGGGGAAAAGGTGGAAAGATCTGAGATGGGTACTAGTAACTTGTGTTTGTACAGAGGCTGTAAAGAAGCTTCACTACCTCAGGATCGAGTGAGTGCTAGTAAGGGAAAATTTGAAGCTGGAATACCTTACAATGGGTTAAATCAGAGCAGCGGCGGTGAGCGATGTGCAAACACAGTGTTTAAATACCAGAAAATATGGAAGAATCTAGAAGCTTAGATTACTACACAGTCCTGCTAGCCCCTCCACTTTCAACCAATCACTTGTGCTAGAGAAGGTCAGGCAGCCCTGTTACTCTCAAGAAACAGATAAGGCAGGCCCCTACCAGCACAAGTTGGCTGCCAGAAACACAGAAAACACAGTAAGCAAAACAACCAGGCCTGGATGCAGCAAACCTGCATCCAGACTATGCTACTTGACTGGAAAAGGATCCTGTATCCACACTATGTTAGTTAATGGAAAAGGAATACTTTTCTAACTGACTCTAGCCAAGAACTTTTAAAATTCAAAGAAGAAAAATATTTGAGGTAAAGCAAAATTACATATAAAATGAACTGTAATATAAGAGCAGTCATCAAAAAATAATGGAAGCATCCAAACCCTAAATCAGTAAATCCAATCCAAAATCAAATGGAGTCAGACAACAGCAGAGTCACACAGCATTTCATCTAAATTAATTAAAAATGGCTTATTAAAAATGATTATGAAGAAAAGATGGTTGTAGGGAAAAGGTGGAAAATTGTGTGGTATAGAGCAGTAAAATAAAATATGTATACGTTCTTATTGTAGTACACTAATATGTAATGTATATGTCTTAAGTATGTAATGAATATGAGAACTGTATAGTAAGAAGTGTCTGCTTATACTTAAGAAAGGCACCCATGATCTTATTGATTAATGTCGTACAGTCTAACTTTTACCTAAGTTACCACAAACATTGATAGCTGGGACCGTGGTTTAATATATCAGTCTCACCTGAAATCAGGCCATAGGCCTAGTTGGACAAACCTGGTCAAAACAGACAGATGGATAGATAAGTCCCCTGTACATCGTTACTAGTGTGTGCTAAACCTAACCATGCCAATGCCCCTAACCTCAGCCATACACATTACCTTAACAAAACCCTTTCCTTGACAGTACCACTATTATGAAAAACTACTGTTAATGGTGTTTTTGTTTTTTTGTTCATCAGTCAAAAAAAGAAAATGTTTTTATTCCTTTTGTGATTGTTTTAGTTTATTTTTGTAGGTTTCAACATGTAGAACGTAATCTGTTGTGCATCGGTGTTTCTACATGGCAACAAATGCTGTCATACTCATATAGCTATATTGCAAATGCACTCATGCACAAATATACGCACGCACACACACACACACACACACATATATATATATATATATATATATATGTGTGTGTGTGTGTGTGCACATGTGCATGTGTGTGAATATTGCACACATATTATCTCTCACAGCCAGCTAGAGAATGTGTAAATACGTGTTGGGATCTGAAATATAATATTGTTGCTACTTGGGAACTGCTGGACACCACTTCACGAATTTACTTGTTTGCTACTTTTTTGTTGCGTAACATACACTGCAAGTAACCATTCTTCTGTGAGGCTGATGGTTGTATTGAAAAGGCTTTTTTCCAAAATTGTTTATTTAAAACATAATTTAGTAGTATACCAGACACCATGCATTATGTTGCTAGTATATGGACAAATCATATACATACATGCAATGCATATCACATAAAGTTAACAGGTCAAACATCTCAAAGAACAACTCAGAGCATACAGCATATTGAAGGCAAGGCAAATTAGACCTATTGGAGAATGAAGGGTACAGCTCAACATCCCCCCTGTTATTGAAAAGAAATAACAATATGGCAGAGAGGAGGCACAAATATATTATAACATATTGCTTATGGAAGAAAGGCAACTCATTTGCTATGCCACAAAACACCCTTTAGATGTCTGCCAAAGGCTAGTATGACAGGTTGTTGGCCTTCATGTAATAACTGCGGATGTGAAGTTGTTCTATTTTGCCTTTCATTCTTACTGATGAGTTCGGAGCCGATCCCTCGGCTCTGAATTGGCCAACTACAAAGCTCGAGGTTTTCAAATAGCTTGAGGCCAAGTCCCTGTCTCATGATGCACCTAGAGTTACCGCAGATCTAGTTTGCCGCTGCAACAAATCAGAGGATCTGAAGTAGTTAACTTCATTTGCTCTGCAAACTGTGGGTATCGGATCTGACTCGGATCCGAGCCGGCAGCTTTCCAAGCTAATAGATCCAAGCTCCAAGCTCCTCCCCCTACCCATAATGCCCTGCCATCTCACTCTAACCCCCAGATCTCATTTGCCGCAGCTTCCATAAGCTTCTCTAGAATGAGCTCCGAGCAATAGTACTGTAAGTCAGTTTTTAAAAATTTCTTTTCTGTCAGATATTTCCTTTTCTTGGTGTGTGTGAACTCCCCCTATATTTTGTAGTCTTTGTTGGGTAGTTCTCTTGTATTTTAGTTAAGTTAGTTTTATTCCCCTCCCCCCTCTGCGTGTGTGAAGGTGTGTGCTGTGCGCATACTTTTCCTTTATCCTTTACAACGGCTGAAGGCCCTAAAGCCATTTTCTCAAAATGTACCGAGTGTGGCCATAAGCTGTCTCCAGCAGATGGTCACACTCAGTGTGTCCTTTGCCTAGGGGTTGATCACCTTTCTTCGGGCTGTACCATCTTGTGCAGCCTTCAACCCCAGGGCTTTGAAGGATAGGAGGTCGAAGCTTATTCTGGCGGGCCTTTTGCCCCCAGACACTGCTTCTTCCACCTCGGTGGCGCCGGCTGTGGCTGCGGCTGCCCCACCTGTCGCTCCTGATCCCCTGGCCGGGACTCACCCTCCCACCTTGGCCCAGGAGGAAAGGGAAAGCAAGAAAAAAGAGAGGAGAGTTAGAGAAAGAGAGAAGGAGAGGCACCGGAGTCATAAAAGGTGGTCCGAATCCACCTCTTCGGCACCGCCATCTAAAAAGCTTGCCTCTCCCCTTAAGGTCTCCAGGCCTTCCCCCTCTCGGCTCCATTCTCCACGTTTCTCCCCGGAGCCAGAGGAGGAGACCCAGTCCCCTTCGAGGTCATCCAGGCGGCCTTCCCGACCGGCTTCGATGGCCTCTTTTAGATCCACCAGAAGCTTGTCAGACGCTGATATGGACCGGATGATGCGCTGATTTCTTCAGGCCCAGATGCAGATGGGAGTGCTCTTGCCTCAGCCCCCCTCCCCCACTGGGGGGGGAGCTCAACACCTTTTTTTGCCCCCATCGCTCCTTCTCCGACCCACTTTCAGGGCTCGGAGCTTTCGGATCCGACTAGCTTTGGAGCCGGGCGAGGGTCGGCACCGACAGTGCTTCCTACTTCGGCGCCGACTGTACCCTTGAGTCTGTCAGATCCGAGCTCTCGGGGCCGTGAGTTGAATGTCGGATCCGAGAGGGCCACTGGACCTTCGCCTCCGTCAAAGTCGGGGCACACTACCTTTTCGGATCCAGTCAGGTCACCTTCGGTGCCGATCCGCACATTGGATCCAAGGGGAATGCTTTTGGATCCAAGGAAAAGCCGTTCCCCCTCGGCATTCGACGTCATGGGGAGGGTCCTCTCGAGGGATTCGAGGCCCCAGGCTCTTGCTTCGGATCCACCTGCCATTCCCACTCATACGGGCCTGTCCTCCATCATCCGGCCCCAGGGACAGCCTGCGCCTTATGTCCCAGATGGTTCCCATAGGGGAACAGGACATCATTGGTGAGGCCTCTTTGGACAGCCCCCCCGAGGAGGTCCCTCACAAACGGAAGTGCAAGAGGAGGCACTTGGACTCACCCGAGTCCCTCACAGAGGACACAGACTTGGAAGAAGGGGAAGGTTCCCCAAGGTCACCCCCCCCGAAGACGTCTCCTTCGGAGACATCATGGAAATGTTATGCATTAGAGGGGGGTGGTCTGCCCAAAAACCTTCCTCGGATGAGTCTGTGTTTCTGGAGGCGTTTGACGCAGGCCCATCTACCTCTTGGGTGTCCCCTCCCGCCGATCCACTGGTAGACCTCATTACTACCAGGGCATGGAAGGAACCAGACACTATTGAACCAATTCCTAAGAGACTGGACAGGATCCTCAGCCCTCCCACGGACAGGACAGTTTGGAGCAAGGGTGCCCCAGTAGATGCCATGGTGGTGGTGGCTGCCACTAAAAAGGAATTAGCACAGGAGAGTTCCTCGGTGCATCCTCCAGACAAGGAGTCTCGGATGATGGACCGTTTGGGAAAGCGGATGTTTTCTTCAGCGACCTTCTCTGTAAGGTCACTGAACTATATGGCACACGTGATTAGACTGCAGCAAGACCTTATTAAAGAGTACTCTGCGTCACCCCCAGAGTCCATGTCAGCCGAGGACAAGCGTACCTTCTCGGCTCGAATGGCTTTTCTCAAGTCAGTCACCAACACGTCTATGCGGCTCCTTTCCCATGCTGCGGAGGGAGCAGCTAGAGCTAGCGGAACAGGCGTCGTCTTACGTAGACAAGCATGGCTCTGTCTATGTGACTTTGTGGAACCCTTCAAGGCGTCCTTCACGAATGCCCCCTTCGACGGTTCCACACTCTTTGGCAAAACCGTCCGTGATATGCTTCTCCAGAGCAAGAAAGATGGGAAGACGTTGTCTGCCATCGGGATCCGCTTCTCGGCTCCTCAGAGGTCCTACTCCAGGAACCAAAGAGGACAAAAGAAGATGTGGTTCCGGAAAGTTCAACAATCCCGTTTTGCTCCGTATACTTCGTCCTTCAGAGGCAGAGGAGGACAGGGTGGACGCCGGCCCAGGGGTAGAGGGGGCCCGAAAAATTTTGGGTCGAGAGAACCTTTTTCGGATCGACCCGCACAACAGCCCTGAGGGGTTGCCCGACTGCTCCTCTCTGGAGGCAGTCGGGGGGCACTTCTTGGAACACCTGGCGAAATGGGAGTCCATCACAACAGATCACTGGGTGCTCCAAATCATATCCAGAGGATATTCAATCCCCTTCCTATCTCACCCTCCCCGAGCAACAAAACTCCCCGATGTCCCACCCGATCAGAGGGAGGCAGCAGCATCAGAAGTCTTAGGGCTGCTAAGAAAAAGAGCCATCCAGCATGTCCCCCCCGAACAATCCATATCAGGCTTTTACTCCAGGTTCTTTCTGGTGCCAAAAAAGACGGGGGACTTACGACCCATCCTCGACTTGTCAATGCTGAACCTGTCAATTGCCAAGGAAAAGTTCCTATGGTCACTATTCAATCCATTCTCCCACTTCTACAGGAGAACGACTGGATGTGCTCAATAGACCTCAAGGATGCGTACTACCACATTTTGATGGACAGACCATCCAGGAGGTTCCTCCGCTTTTGGCTGGGAGCCAGCCATTATCATTTCAGGGTCCTACCCTTTGGTCTCACCTCAGCCCCCAGGGTGTTCAACAAGGTCATGGCAGTTGTAGGGGCCCACCTGAGGCTTCTGGGAATACAGGACTTTCCTTACCTGGCCGACTGGCTCCTAACCGCCCCCACCAGGCATCAACTCTGCTCAGGCAGGGACTACTTTTTACGCCTTGCCCGCCACCTAGGGATCACAATAAATCTCCAGAAATCCTCCCTTCAACCTACTCAGATTTTAGAATTCGTAGGGGCCAGGATAGACACTACTCAATCCAGAGTCTTTCTGACTATGGACAGGCTTCGCAATCTGAGCCTTCACATTCTAGATCTATTACGATCCTCAGCCCCACCAACGGAACTAGTCCTGAGGGCCCTGGGATCTATGGCAGCAGCCATCAATCTATCCCCCTTCGCTCGCCTCAAGATGAGGATCCTTCAGTGGACGTTACAAGTACAATGGTCCATCCTCTGTCAACCCCTGACCACACCTATTCCTCTCACCAGGATTTGCAGAGAATCGCTTCTTTGGTGGCTCCACTCCAGAGACCTTTGAGAAGGCCGCCCCTTTGTTATACCCCCTCCCTAAGTTCATAGGTTCATAGGTTTATACTAGGCTATCTGCCCTAAGGCATTTATAAGCCTAGCCCAAATTTTTGTGGCTTACGCCACCCCTTATATGAAAAAATACTGTGCCCATTAGTTTGTTGTGCCTCTGTCTAGCAGTGACACAGAGATGATTCCCGGGGTAAACCTACGATCTCCCATCCACAGGTCTAGATTTCTCTTGAACAGAGTCAGCGAGGTGCTCTGCCTCACATGGACCGGGATTTTATTCCACAGCATAGGGAGTCTCTGAGTGATAAATCTATCCCTCCAGCACGTCCTATTTATATCCGTGCTAAGGTTTAAGTCGCTTGCTCTAGTGGTTTTGGTGGATTTGGATTTTTTGAGGTGGAGCATGTCCATTAATTCGGGTTGGACATGGCCTTGTATGTCAGGCACATGTCACCTCTGAGCAGACGGTATGCGACTGAATAGAGCTGGAGTTTCTTCAATCTGGCAGCATATGACAGATTTTGGAGTCCCTTTATCCTTTTGGTGGGGAACTTTTGGGGTCTCTCCAATTGCTGCAGATGTCGGGTGAGATACATCCCGAATGGGGCATTGTACTCGATCATTGGTCTGATAAGTGAAGAGTACAGGGAACAATAACCTCACTAGATCTGGATGTGAATCCCCTCATGAACATGTGGGCGATGTAGAAGGTCTTTCTAACCACTTTAGCAACGTGAGTGTCAAAGAAAGGCCACTGTCAACCTGGGTCCCCAGGTCCCTGATAACCTCTTCTGTGCTTAGTGGATTGCCACCTATATGGTAGCTTGGGGTTACCTTGTTTTTCCCGAAGGGTATGACTATACATTTTTGCGCGTTTAACTTCAGGGCATGGCTCTGGCACCAGCTATCTGTTTCCGTGAGTCCCTTCTGAAGGATATCCGTGTCTGATGCACTTTCCACTATGGCCCAGTTTGCAGTCATCTGCAAACTTTGTCAGCCAAAGTCCTCCTATGTTGGCCTGTACTTCTGAGAAGTAGATGCCAAACAATAGGGGCCAAGGACCGAGCCCTGTGGGACACCACTTGTGACCGGCTTGGAGTCTGACACAGCGCCAGCAACTCTAACCCTGTGGGTTCTGTCCTTAAGCCAGTTTGCAACCCATCTTGTGACATATGGGTTTACATTTAAGCTGGTAAGTTTTTCTACAATACCCGAGTGGGGTATTGTGTCGAAAGCCTTGCAAGGTCAAGGTAGGCTGTATGGACTGCCTTTCCTCATCAATGGCCTTGGTGACTGTTTGAAGAAGTCGACCAAGTTCAAAGGCATGATCTTCCCTTGACAAAGCCAAACTGGGTCGGGTCCAATGTCTGCAAGTCCCTATATCTTTGTTTATGAGCTCCATTATGATCCTCTCCATAGCTTTGCAGACTAGACTTGTTAAGCTTATGGGCGGTAATTACCAGGGTCCGTGAGGCGCCGCCTTTGTGGAGTGGGACTACAGTTGCCGTACGCCACTCCTTGGGCACGTATCCTGTGGTAAGGCTGAGATTAAACAGCTGCCTTATGTGCGGGTTTAATTCCTCATTTAGCTCGTGTAGCACACAGCCGGGGACACCATCCGGTCCCATTGATGCTGTGTTTTTAGCTTTAGAGAGTGCAGCTTTCACCTGCGCATTTGAGATGTCTGGGAGGCTACACTCGGCTGGGATAGTTATCTCTCCTTTAGGGGGGGAGAGGGGGATGAAGTTTGCACTGAACCTGTCTGCCAGTATGTTGGCAATGTCTGTGGGTTCATTGATTTTTGTATCATTTTGGACTAATTCTGAGCATATCTGGGAGTTTCCACCCAGGTTCCTAACATAGCTGAAAAAGGCCTTATGATTGTCCTTTGAATCCATGGCAATTTTTCTCTCAAAATTGGCCTTAGTTGATTTTATGAGTGCTCGTATTTTTTACTAATAATGATCAGGGGTGACTTCCCTTTTATGGATTTTGTTCTATCATGTAATAGCTTTCTCCTCTTATTGTAAAGTTTGTTAATGGCTGGGGTCCACCAGACTGGATGTTTGCCCTTTGTGGAAAGAGTCTTGGTTTTATTTGGGATTGCCTGATCCATGCAGTCCTGGAGGTGTTCATAGAAGGCATTTGTAAGGGCTTCCGCAGCTTGGGTTGTGGTTTCCACTGGCTCAGGGGCCTTGAAGGATACCACACCAGTCTTGAGTAGTGTGAAGTTTGCTTTAGAGAAGTTCTTCACTATGGTCTTTTTTGTTTGGGGTGGGGGCGGGATGTGGATTTCCAGTGAGATTAGTTTATGATCAGATCTCACCAATGAGGGATATACTTCCGGTGTGGAGCATTTTGTCCCCATGTTTGTGACAATGAGATCTAGTATATTTTCTCCTCTCGTGGGAACAGTGACTAGCTGCTCCATGGCATTTGAATTTATGAACTCCAGGAACCGTTGGGCTAGAAAGTTAGGGCTTGAGTAATGTTCCCAGTCTATATTCGGGTAGTTGAAGTCACCCAATATGATGGTGTTTGGAGATACATTTATACCCTCCAGTGTCTTCAGGAAGGCTGTGTGGGGTTCCTGAGTTTGAGAGGGTGGCCTGTAGCATGCTACAATTTGTAGAGCAGTTTTGCCTATGGTTAGTTGCACCTGGATGGTTTCCGAAGCTTTGTGCGTTGCCACCAACCTGGAGGTGTGGGTATCCTTTATGAATATGGATACACCCCCTCCTTTTGTGGTGTGGTCCGGGTTTTGGGGCCGGAACGCATGATATGAGGTAAAACCTAAGTCACGGTGACCACGGACGCTTCTCTCCTCGGGTGGGGGGGCATTGCATGGGCAGATCCGTCCAAGGCACATGGACTTTCACAGAGACCTCACTGCATATCAGTGTCCTGGAGATGAGGGCGGTGCTTCTAGCGTTGCAAGCTCTCCATCCCCGTCTCCCTCCAGGAACTATTGCACTTCAAACAGACAGCATGGCGGTAGTCTGGTACATAAACAAACAGGGGGGAACCAGATCCTATCCACTTTGCAGGGAGGCAATGAGACTATGGGAATGGGCGATATCCACCAACTGCTTTCTCATAGCAATGCACATACCGGGTCGGTCAAACATCTTAGCGGACAGATTGAGTCGGACGATCCTCTCACCTTACGAGTGGTCTCTGAACCCTGCTGTAGTGAAACAAATCTTTCTCCAATGGTGTCAGCCTTGCTGCGATCTCTTCGCCTCGCCTTCAAACACAAAGTGCAGCGAATTCTTCGCTCTGATTCCCCCACCAGGGGAAATCCCCAGAGACGCTCTAGTTCATGCTTAGCCATCCGGTCTTCTGTATGCTTATCCTCCTCTTCCCCTGATGACAAAATTCTTGCAGAAAGCTCGTCGGTTGGGGAGCAGAATTATCCTCATAGCCCCATTCTGCCTCGCCAAACCTGGTTCCCTTGCCTATGGTCTCATCAAGTACATCCTCCTTGGATTTTGGATCCCAAACTGGATCTAATCTCTCACCCTTTAGGGTTGAAGACCCCCAATCTGGACTGCCTGAAGCTGTCAGCTTGGTTGATCCAGTTCCCTTGATGGCTAGGACTCTCGGTATATCATCTTCGGTTAAAGCCATCCTGGTCGCCGCCCATAAACCCTCCACCAGGAAGATCTACAACAGTAAATGGAAAAGTTTTTTGATCTGGGCAGAGCACAGGAACTTGGATCCCTTTAAGGCTCTGATTCCAGCAGTCCTAGACTTTCTTTCACATACCTTTGATCAAGGAGCCAGTGCTTCTACTATTAAAGTTCATTTGGCAGCTATCTCCCACTACCATATTGGTAACAGCTCAGGGCCGCTAGCATCCTCCAAAATATGCAAGGCTTTCTTGAAAGGAACCTTTTTGTTAAGACCACCTGTTAAAGATCCAGTTCCCCCATGGGATCTTACCCTATTTCTTCAAGCTCTGACTGGCCCCCCCTTTGAGCCTGCGGCTTCAGTCAATTTGAAATATGTATCATGGAAGACAGCCTTTCTGATTGCCATTACTTCTGCGAGAAGAATATCAGAGCTTCATGCTCTTTGCAGTAAACCTCCCTATATAATTTTTCATAAAGACAGGGTCTCCCTCAGGACTAATCCCTCCTTTCTTCCCAAGGTGGCTTCAGAAGTCAACATCAACCAGACCATTAATCTGCCTGTTTTCTTTCCAAATTTTCAAAATAAAGGAGAATACAGACTTCATTGTCTGGATGTTTACAGACAGTTACGTTTTTACTTAAATAGGACAGCAGATCTTCGAAAATCTGACCAACTTTTTGTTTCTTTTTCTAAATCTTGCCTGGGCAAGCCAGTTACTAAGGTAACCTTAGCTGGATGGATTTCACAGTGCATTCTCCTAGCTTACGAAAGCTCTGGTCGTCCTGAGCCCCTGAGAGTACGAGCCCATTCTACCCGATCCATGGCCTCTTCTGCTGCCTTCTGGTCGAAGGTTTCCTTGGATGACATTTGCTCGACAGCTACTTGGGCTTCCTCTCATACCTTTATTTCGCACTACAAATTGGATTTGATCTCCAGAGGACGTGCATCGTTTGGCTCAGCAGTGCTCCGGAATATCCTTCCATAAGGGCCTCCCAAGTTGTTGGTAGCTGGGGACTCTGTCCCACAGGTTACAGAGCAAATTAAGTTAACTACTTCAGATAAAGAAGTTATGTACTCGCCTTAGTTCGTTATCTAAGAATCAGGATATGGCTTCCTTTTCATGGACGTCATTGTAACAGTTTGGAACCACTCCTAGGTTATGGAATTCCTTATTGTCTGTTGGCAAACTCAATCTGAGGGTTAGAGGGAGATGGCAGGGCATTATGGGTAGGGGAGGAGCTTGGAGCTCGGATCTCTTAGCTTGGAAAGCTGCCGGCTCGGATCCGAGTCAGATCAGATACCCACAGGCTGCAGACAAATGAAGTTACCTACTCAGATGGAACGTTATGGTGAGTACATAACTTCTTTTTCTCGCTAGTTCGGGACAGTAAAAACCTTAACTTTCAATATTTTCAATTATTATTGATACCTTTCTTATAAAAAGTAGTTCTACTTAGTTTATTAAACTCTTATAGCTTTCTGTGTGTTTCCCTAAATTCCCTTGGTGTGCTTTTATATATTAATATTTGGCCTCGTTTTTCTTAGGCCTAGTTTATCTTTACTGTTTAAATACTGTTTAAATAGTGATTTTCTGTCACATTTTTTCTTACAAATAGTTAAATAGTTAAATATTTAGTGTGTGTGTTTAGATAGTGACCTTTTGTCACAAACTTAAGATAATTAGAGTTTGGTTAGTGTGTTTCTATAGAAGTTAGCTTTGTTGTTGCATTTAAATAGTGATTTTCTGTCGTAACTTTATATCTGCTTAGATATATAGTGTATGTTTGACCAGTTAGCATAGTTGAAGGCTTGTGTTTTTTGTATTTAGCCTGTATTTTAGAAGGTTTATTAATATTATAGTTCATTGTTGTTGGGTGTGTCTAAATTTTTGTCGATGGCTGATGACAAGGATGAACACCCTAACTCAGGGTTCAAAAAAATTCCCTAAATGTGGGCAGAAAATGTCTGCCACTGACAGTCATGTCAATTGCGTTTATTGCTTAGGAGCTCTACATTTGCAAGAAACCTGCTCCATATGCCATTCCTTTTCTTCTCAGGTTCTCCAAGAGAGAGAGAGGAAACTCATTGATAGGGGTTTATTGAAACCTTCTTTCCAGGAGGCTTTGAGTGACCAGGATGGATCCAGTAGGTCCTCAAAGTCTTCCAAGACTTTCATGGAATAAAAAAAAATCTAAAAAGTATGTGACATCGGCTCCACAGGTCTCGGAGCTTACTGTCTTATCTTTTCGGATCCTGCCCCCAGTTTTGGAACTGGTATCCGAAATTCCAAAATCTCCATTATTACAGTCGGTACCACCATCGATCCAATCATCTCGGTCTTCCATTAGCCTTTCAGATTTGGATGTGGATCGTTTGGTGGAGAAGCTTTTACAGGCACTGGCCTTGCAAAATTTTTATCAGCTCCGACCCAAGCGGCTTCGGAGCCAAAGCCCCTTATGCCAGCTACAACTCTTCCTCCTCCGAGCCATACCCATCCTTTGGAGCCGGAGGAGTTGGACTTGTTGATTGTGGAACCTTCGGAGCTGACGCCTGCTCCACTGTCTTCGGCTCCATTCACTCTGACGTCCTCGGTGCCGATTGAGGACTCTAGGAGCCAACACTCTCTGGTCGGGTCCGGGGAGGATAGTCGGACCGACTTGTCAGTTCCGACTCTGCCTCTCGGGGCTTCGGCTCAGATGAGTTTGGCTCCTACCTCTGACTTGGAGCCCACTGTCGATGGTTTCCTCGGATCTGTCGGTCCCTTCGCATTGGAGCAGGGGTGCCTTCGAAGCCATGAGGAGAGTTATGTCTCCTAATACATCCTCAACTTCAGGTCCGGTTTCTTCATCCCCTTAAGCACCTGTGTCTGCTTCTGCTTCATAGATCCTGGCAAAGTGTAGAGACCCAGAGCCTCAGAAAGCCCCATGGGTGGCCCATGCTCTTCCGAGACCTCACCAGAAGCTCCCACTGATGAGGTTTCCAGGAAGAGCGTTTGTAAGAGGAAACATCTGGGCTTCCCTCAGGAGTCTCTAACATCTGATACTGACTTGGATGAATCAGAAGGGTCCCCACGGTCCCCCTGTGAGGATATCTCATTTGCTGAGATGCTAGAAATCCTTAGGCAGAGGGGTGACTGGCAGTCCACAAACCCTACTGAAGATGAGTTGGTTCTCCTGAAGGCTTTCGGGTCTCAGCCCTGCACCTCATGGGTATCTCCGCCTTCGATGAACTTATGCAGCTGGTCTCATGAAGGGCGTGGGAGTCTCTGGACAACATGGAGCCTGTCCCTAGGAGGCCTAATAAGTTTATCTCTGCTCCCCAAGACAAATCTTTTTTGACCAAAGGTGTGCCAGTTGATGCAATGGTGGTGGCGGCAGCCACCAAAAAGGAAATGTCAGAAACTTCCTCTTCTATCCATCTTCCTAACAGAGACTCCAGGATCATGGATAGATATGGGAAGCACACTTTTAGTTCAGCAACTTTTGCACTCCGTTCTTTCAACTACTTAACCCATTTCACGAGACTGCAAAGAGATCACCTTAAAGAGCTGGTTGATACACTTCAGGGTACAGTAGCTGCAGGAGCTTCTGACAAAGTTGCTTCCCAGCGTGCTACCCTCAACTCCATTGTTAACTCAACCATGCGCCTCATTTCTTATGCAGATGATGGAACTAGTAGGGCAGCAGGTACAGGAATTGCTCTTAGGAGACACTCCTAGATAAGCTTGTGTTCCTTCACGGAGCCCTTCAAGTCATCCTTTGTGAATACCCCTTTTGACGGCTCATCTCTTTTTAGGCCCAAAGTCAATGAAACTTTGACCAGGTGTGAGCAAGAAGGAAAGACTCTGTCTGCCAGCAGAGTCCATTTTTCTACCCCTACCAGACCCTACCCCAAGGGTCAAAGGGGAGGGAAAATGTGGTTCCGAAAAGTCCAAGGAGTATTTCAGAAAACGTGGTGAACCCCCCTCCAGGAGAAGAGGAGGGGGCAATAATGAAAGACGCCACCCCCGCAGCAGAGGGAGTCTGCAAAACCAGGGCAACAGAGATCACTTCTTTGGGAAGCCCTACCAGCACTCCTGAAAGGAGGCCCAACTGTCCTACTCTGGAGGCAGTCAGGGGCCGATTATCTTTGTACCCAGATGCATGGCTCAAAATAACAAATGACAACTGGGTACAAAGTATCATTTCCAGAGGATACTTCATTCCTTTCGCCACACCCCCTCCACCGACAAGGAAAATCCCGGATGTTCCACCCAGTTACAGGGAACAAGCAACAGTAGAGATCCAAACGTTGCTAAGAAAAAGAGCCATCCAACCAGTCCCAGCAGACCAGACAGGATCCGGAACTTACTCAAGATTCTTTTTAGTTCCAAAAAAGACAGGGGACTGGAGACCTATATTGGACCTCAGCAGGCTAAACAAATCTGTCAAAAAAGAGAAGTTTCGGATGGTCACGCTTCAGTCAATACTTCCCTTCTTAGAGAAAGACAATTGGATCTGCTTGATAGATCTCCATGATGCGTACTACCACATAAAAATGGCCAGACCATCCAGGGATCATCTGCGCTTCCGGCTGAGAGCCAATCTTTACCAGTTTTGAGCCCTGCCCTTTGGTCTCACTACAGCCCCCAGAGTGTTCACTAAATGTATGGCAGTGGTCACAGCTCAACTGCGATGTTTAAGATTCCAGGTGTTTCTGTACCTAGACGATTGGCTCACCACCACCACCAGGCATCAACTAATTCAAGCCAGGGACTCCACTCTGTCACTCTGCAGCCAGCTGGGCATTACAGTAAACTCAAAAAAATCTGCCTTGTCGCCATCGCAACATATCATTTTTATTGGAGTAGAACTGGACACCACCACCACCATGCTAAGACTTCCAGTAGAAAGAGTCTTACTACTCTGTTAGCAGGTCCACATTCTGATATCCAAAAACAAGGCTCCAGCATCAGAAGTTCTAAAGTTGTTAGGTATGAAGGCAACTGCAATTCTGGCCATACCGCTGGGCCGTATGCACATGCAGATACTGGAGTGGCTATTGTTCACTTAATGGTCTTACCAAGAGCTTCCCATGTCTCACCTGATAATGATCACAAACTCCTGCAAAAAGCATCTTCAGTGGTGGTTGACCTCACTTCATGTCATGATAGGATGTCCCTTTGTTTTACCCCCCTCCAGCGGCCACAGTGACCATGGACGCTTCCCTGATAGGGTGGGGGGGGGGGCATTTTCAGGGAAGGACAGCCCAAGGCACATGGACTGATCAAGAGACACATCTGCTTATCAATGTCTTAGAGATGAGAGCAGTACTTTTGGCGTTGCAGTACTTCCAGGACTCTCTTCCTCTGGGTACGATTGCGATTTAGACAGACAACATGTCAGTGGTCTGGTACTTGAACAAACAAGGAGGAACCAGGTCATATCCCCTTTGTCGCCAGGCCTAAGAGTATGGCAGTGGGCTATATCCACCCAAGGCTTTCTGTTAGCAATGCACATCCCGAGGAAATCCAATGTGATAGCAGACAAGTTGAGCAGAGCAATTTTGCTGCCCCACGAGTGGGCCCTCAAGAAAGAAATAGCAGACAGGATATTCTGCAGATGGGGACAGCCTTGCTGCGATCTTTTTGCCAGTCACATGAACACGAAATGCAGAAACTACTTTGCCCTGATTTCCCCTCTGGGAGACGCCCCAAGGGACACACTTGTTCACAATTGACCTTGGGTCTCCTCTATGCATTTCCACCAGTCCTGTTGATACCCAAGTTTCTACAGAAAGCAAAAACTCTGGGAAGGACCATCATTCTAATAGCCCCTCATTGGCCTTGTCAGATTTGGTTCCCCTTCCTTCAACTTCATCTTTTGGAGGACCCTTGGATTCTGGACCCAGTTCCGGACCTTCTGACACACTCGTTGGGGGAACTTCATCCCTCTCTGCAGTCCCTCAAGCTGACAGCTTGGCTGCTCCAATTCCCATCATAGCCAGATTCCATAACCTTTCCAATGAGACAAAGCAAAGCCTTTTCTCCTCTCATAAATCCTCTATGAGGAAGCTATACCTTAGCAAATGGAAACAAAATTCTATATGGGCCTCTAAAAACAATATAGATCCTTACCAAGCCCCTATGGCCTCTATTTTACAGTTCTTGACCATGATTTTCAACAAAGGAGCGGCAGCAGCAACTGTTCGGGTTCAACTTGCTGCCATTTCTAATTTTCATCTTGGATTCGAAGGATTAAATATTATGTCACACAAATTATCCAAAGCCTTTCTCAAAGGGACTTTTCATCTCAGACCACCTGTGAAATCTCCCTATTCCCCATGGAATCTAAATTTTATGCTTTCCCGCATTATTCTTCCTCCATTTGAACCAGCTTCCTCATGTGACCTCAAATTTTTGTCATGGAAGACTATCTTTTTTAGTAGCTATTACTTCTGCCCGCAGAGTGTCAGAGCTTCAAGCCTGTCCATTAAACCTCCATACTTGATTTTCCATGCTGACAGAGTCTCACTTCGAACAAACCTCTCCTTTTTGCCTAAGGTTTGCTCTGAAACTAATCTTAAGCAAATTATTGATTTGCCAGTTTTCTTCCACAATCACTCCAACAATCTAGAATACATGCTGCACAAACTTGATGTTCACAGACAACTCAGATTTTACTTGGATAAAACAAAAGATTTTAGGAAATCAGAACAGCTTTTTGTTTCCTTTTCAGATTCCGGGAAAGGTATGCCAGTGGCTAAAACAACTCTGTCTAAATGGTTATCTGATTGTATCACATTTGCTTATTCAGCTGCCAATATGCCCCTGCATCATAAAATTAAAGCTCATTCAACCAGAGCAGTTTCTACATCCTCTACCTTTTCTGCCAGACTTTCTATTGATAACATTTGTGCAGCAGCCACTTGGTCAAGACTTCATACCTTTATCACTGATTACAAAGTTGAGAGGGCCTCATTTGGATCCATTGTCCTGAAAAATATACTCCCGTGAGCCACCTGAGATAGATGGTGCTTGGGACGCTACCCACCAGTAAGAATGAATGGCGTGATAGAACAACTTCACATAAAGAAGTTATGTACTTACCATAATGTTCCATGTGAGTTGTTCATCTCGCTTTCATTCTTACCTCCCTACCTCCTACCCCCTCCTGGGCTTTTAGAAGACTGAGATGATAGATCCTTCCTGGATGCTCAACCCTTCTGTACTTTCTCTTATGGAGTTATAGAATGACATATGGTATTATTTTACGCAGCAAACAAGATCTGAGGTAACTCTAGGTGCATCATGGGATAGGGACTTGGCTTTGAGCTATTTGAAAACCTTGAGCTTTGTAGTTGGCCGACTCAGAGCCGAGGGATCAGCTCCGAACCCATCAGTAAGAATGAAGGTGAGATGAACAACTCACGTGGAACGTTATGGTAAGTACATAACTTCTTTTTCCTTCACCTTCTGGCTGCTTCTCTGTAAATCTACTAATTCATTGCCTCATTGCTTTTCCCTCTCAGAGTAGATTGTATGCCTGACAAATATTTCAAAATTTACCATATGTCTTGCAAACTTACTTGAATATCTACTTAAAATCCTCAGTGCAAAACCTGGAATGATCTCTCTACTGATGGGTCACAAATTATCAAGTCATTGTAGCTGTCTGCATCAGCTATGGCTTGTATTCTTTTGCCAGTAAACATAATGAAAGGGATACTAAAAATCATCCAAAAATCCATCTTATTCAGTAAAGATATTCCCTTCAATATTTACCAAGTCCCAAATGTACTGAACATCTGGAAAGAGCGCAAACGTATACAATACTCATGGTGTATCAATCCCACATGCTATGCAGATCACACAGTTGATAAATCCTTCTTGTTTGCATATTACTGGCAACCAGAATTAATTGTGAAGAAATAGTTACCACTTCTCACAATAAAGTAAAATGGTCTTATCAATCTAATAAGGCTCATGCAGTGCTTTACTACATCTGTGTTATCATTTATTTGAATGAGCTTAGCACAGCCATTGAAGGGCAAGTGTGCCTTTTTTCTAAAATGTATTTAAATATGCCTACCCACTATGATGAGTGTGGGATTGACATGCATCCTTTATTTCCCCCTGACCTTCCACTACTCTATCCAACAGCACAGGCAGCACACATTAACAGGTTCTATCTACTTCTGACTTGCTAATAACATTTTTAGTTGAAGGTATCTCCAGTGATCTCTAGCTATCAGCAAATACTTCACTCTCACCTTTTTAAATGACTAAAAATAAATAAATAATGTCTATCCTGTCTCGTAAACTAACATCCCTCAGAGCCATTATATCTGCAGATTGCCATCTAGTCTAGCTACTCTTTTGTAAAGGTTGTGGTTATTGTACATGAATCCAAAAGACTGTGATTATTGAATTAACAACACATGGAATGATTGAATTTACTGTCACATTTCTGATCATTGTACCTGAATTAATTGCTTCATCTTTATTACACAGTGATAGCTGGTTAGTATTCAAAAATGCGCATGCTAATTGGTCAGCCCAACCAGCGTGCCAGTTCTAAATCGAGCATATACCAACAGAAAAAAAATCCGGTTTGTGAAGTACCATTGAGTGGCCAGACTTTTTTTCTATTGGTATATGGTACAAAGGCATTAGTCTCAACCGTTCAGATTTTTGTCTTATATTTTTTAGGTGTTCCTCATAAAGTTTGTGGTTTTCTGACAAATCACTGAGGAATGAAGTCACTAAATAATGATGCACACTTGAGTTTCAGACTTTCAGACAGTGCACAATAACACAAATATTAACTCACCTTTCTAAATTTATAAGAGCAATATTTACAATCAGCCCCCTTTTGAAGCCTTTGTCTCCCTTTATCCTTTGTTTATGGCTTTGTCCACATTTCTTGAGCTAAGAGGTTGAGAGGTATGTACAGAGGGCAGAGCAAGTACAAGAAAAAAAACAGGTACATTCTGCAAAACTAAAGAAACATACCCGATTTTCCTTGTATTTTTGCAATGTCACTCATACCGCTAAACTGTCCGAATTTGATAGTTTAAAAAAAAAAGCCAGAGATCTTCCTTTCTCCATTGCTTGCTTGTCATGGCACTGATGTACTGTGCAAGCGTGGGAATGTAAGTTCCATACGCATATGCAGTACATCAGCAAACACAGTAGAATGTGGAAACAATGTGGAGGAACACTGCAGCACCATTATACAAAGACATTATTTAAGAAAAGTAATTTCTTTCTTAAATAATGTCATTGTATAATAACAGTAACTGACTCATGGGTGTAGGTATACTGAAGATTTGCCCACTGTTGGCTTTGTTTAATCACTCTGGGTTCGGCCTCGTGATCAAACCATACCAGCTGTGGGTAAATCTTCAATATACCCACACCCACTTGTTGGTTATTGCTTAATTATACAATGACTTCTCATTAGTATTCAAGAACGAGCACGCTAATTGGAAAGCTCAGCTAGTGTGCTTGTTGTAAATCGAACATATACCAACAGAAAAATTCTGACTACTGAGCTGCCATTGAGCAGACAGACCTACTGTTGGTATATGCTGAGGGACAGAGCAAAATACAAGAAATAAGTATGTTCTGCAAAACTAAACAGGCAGAAATGTACTTGATTTTCCTTGGATTTCTACTCTGTCTTTTGGAAAATCTCGGCATTTAAAAAAGGAAAAAATACAAAAAGCAGCAACATAAATTCTTTTTGTCTTCTCTGTTGTTTCTCCTGCACTGTACTGATGTACTATGCAAGCATGGGAATGTAGGTCCGATAAGCAAGCACACAGTACATCAATAAAGAAGGAAAAATGCAAAGGAACACTACAGCACTGTTATAGGAAGACATTATTTTAGAAAGGTAGCTAGGCAATGTCTTTCTTAAATAATGTTATTGTATAAGGTATGAGGTTCTGCTGGGTGTGGGTATATCAGGATTTGCCCACAGTTGGCTTTGTTTATCATAAGAGCAAAGCTGTCATGATCAAACCATACCAACCATGGGTAAATCCTGATATACCCACACTCAGGAGTGGATTATCACTTAAATGTACTGCAGTTTCAAATATTTATCTTTGCTTTGTAGCTTTGGACATGCTCACTCACCCAATTAAGAATGAGCTATGCAGTTTATGAATGTTTAGCCTTTACTCCTAATGTATGCATGCTAACATTCATTTGTATCTCTTTATGGAAGGGGAGAGGTAATAATAATAAGTATCTACTCCACCACTGGTAGAATTCCTGTGTGTGTGTGTGTGTGTGTGTGTGTGTGTGTGTGTGTGTGTGTGTGTGTGTGTGTGTGGTAGCTGTGTTAACTGGCAGACTAGCGGATATCGGTATTTTTGCACATTTTGAGGGGACTGCTGACAGTACTTGTTGCAACATGGGCAGTAATACCTGTACTAACCCATTAAGATGATGATGCTCAGCTGTGTTGTGTTGAGTAACATATTACTTTAACAAATTCATCTCATGCAGTATTGAGTTTTGTATGTATGGTATATGCCTGTGATCATGTTGATCTAAGGCTCAGGCTACATATCCTGTTATTTGGGTCTACTATAAGAAGTCAAACAAACAACGCACCAACAACAAACTGAACAAAACAAACTCACTAAACAATATACAAGTCCAAATTGTGGGTGGCATTAGGATTAAAACATTTTTGCAGGCAAGGGGCAAAGAACCTCATATGTGAAGCTTCAGCCTCCACATTCCTTTTTTATATAAAAAGTTCCACAGTTGCTGCTGGGAAAAGAGAAACAACTTGCATTACTCGTCTTACAGTGCAGTTAACTAATAGAAAAATATCCTGAAAGCTGGATTGTGTTGTTTGAACTGGGAAAATTGCATTCAGTTAGGTAACATGTTGTTGAATAGTAGAGCTTCCTTGCTGCACCATTATTAACGTTTTGAATTTCTGCTAGTTTGTCACTTTCATTTGCATTGTTGCTTCTTACCTACACGGGCACACACACACTTTTGTAACTGCAGACAAGCACTAAACATGTGCTATGCAGCTAAGCTCTTTGTCTGCTTTGCTACTGTGTTTGTGAATTGCATAGGACTGTGGCATGAGTCTTTTTCTGCATGCCAATCCTATGCATTACAGGCTAGCTTTATGAAATGTTCTCATTGTTTCCAAACTTTATGTGCAAGAGATTTCTACTTCCCTCTGTTAAGAGCAAACGAAGAGTGTTTTAAAACAGCTTAAATGTTGTACTGCAAGGAGATGATGGGAATAAATTGCTTATCCAGCATGATTTCACAACTAAGTAAAGACTGTCATCTAAGTGAAAGATACGTAGATTATGCAGTACTGACAACAGCACTACAGTTATACCTCTCATCCTCTTACAGCAAGAAATCTGTACAAAGCCACAAATAATAGGGGGACAAGGGCCCCAAAATAGGGACACTTTTTAAATACTGCTCTTAAAAATGTAGAAAGTTGATAGAATAACAAGTTTTCTATTAATATGATTTTTCTGAAGGATATTAAGTCTGAAAATTAAATATGTGCCATTATTTTCTGACTTCACTCCTCAATGATTTGTCAGCATTTTGCCAGAAAATTACAATTTTATGAGAAACAGACCAAAAATATGAGTAAAAAATCTGGACATTCTGTGAAAATCTGGACAGTTCAGCAGTATGATTACAGTTATTTCTAAAAGCTGAATGGAGATCAAAAGAAATGATAAGTGCAACAAGCCACAGATCAGTGGCAAATTTAAGAAGTTACTAGACTGCCTCAGTTATTGATTAATAAAGATGGAGTATTATATTTTCCAATAATCCTAAAACAGTGAATATCATTATAATATCCAAAAACTGCAACAGAAAAAGACACTGAAATTATGGATGCCATAGGAAATATGATAGTGGCAACAGAAAACACATCATGCTTTACAATACTAAGTTATGTGAAAATGTACATTTCAATTAAAAATTACAGATGGCAGTAACAATAGACAGAGTAGGTGAGTATCAAGTGGATCAGAGGTAAGAAGCTTTAAAGCCCTTACTATTGAGCTCCATATGATCTGTATTTAACTAGCTGCAGGAGTGCTGGAGCGGCTCATGGGGTAGGACAGAAGTGAGTGGTTGATTTCAACTTCGCATTCTGGGATGAGTGAAACAGTCTAAGCTTGCTGCGATAGTAGCATTAAGTGCCTAGCCAACACCATATTGCAAACAGGTTTACCTCTTATTAAGGAGGTTGCCAGTGCAGAGAAGCTTGCATTCACCTCCCAAAAGCAGCAAATGCAGAGCATGCAGGGCTGCCTCTGGCTGACAGGAGTTAGGGTAGACACCCTAGCAACAATATGATGCTGCACCAGCGTCATTGATCTCCTCACTGGCTCTTGACATGGATTGTGTGGAAAGCAGGGGAGGCTAAGACGGGTTTGGTAGACCCAGTGAACCAGTAGAGGAACTAGTGGGGACTGATCATCATCTGCAAGAAGGTAAAAAAAAAAACAGTTGAGTACCTGTAACAAAGATTGACTAAACACAAAGAATATGTGACTACACGTACTCTCACTGAAAGTGCTAACTGGCTAATGCACATATGTCAAATAATTTAATGGTGAGAATCTCTGATTCAGAAACAAAATAAAAATGCACTGAGGAACACCTCTTACCATGTCTGAGAGTCGAACACCGAGCTGTCAAACCTGGATGCTCTGATGTTCTACATACACAGGCGCACACACACACACACACACACACACACACACACACACACACACACACACACACACACACACGTGCATTCTGTTTCATTATACTCACCTCCTTGCTTCTGATCACCTGCTTACACGCATGCACATTCCCACATTCATGCCCCTATATACACATATACACCTACACACACAGATGGCTCTGTGTTACTTACCTGAACTTTTATTAAAGCTGTGAACCCATCCATAGGGATAATGGGTGAATGCTGTCTTTTGATGGCTTATTTTTTATTCCTCATGAAAAAAATAACTTGGTAGAGTGATTCTCTGAATCACATTACTGGATTATTCTGATGCCAGTGCTATTTCTTTAGGAAAACACATGACTTACCCCTGACTGCTGTATTTGCGTACTTCACCAGTGAGTCTGCTTCCTGTGCTTCTGCCAGTGCCATAGCAAGAAAGTAGTCTCTGAATCACTTAGGCTTACTATGATGCAGAAAACGTCATAGTTAAGGCTTCTGTATCGTAGTAAACCTTTTTGCATCCCCGGGTGTGACTTTAAACAGAAATAAGAATTTATTATATATTAAAATGCAATTAGGGCCACTAACCTTCATTAAAATGCTTTTAAAAGTATAAAAAATTAAGGTTTGCATTCCAGCATTCAACATCAGCGACTTTCTGTTAAATGTGTGTTACATATTTGGTTATTTATGAAAATGTTCTTCAGAGGCCATTAAATATTTCTAGAATCTAAAATGGGTAATCTGATGTTGTTAATCTTCATTCATTCCTTACTGATGGGTGTCAGTTCTGTCCTCAAAACCGAGTCAGCTTTATACCAAGCTTGCGCCAGACAAAAACTATTGAGCTAAGCTTTACCCATAGTGCCCTTCTCCCAGTTACCTCAGATCTCGTTTGCCACGTTGCCGAAAAGCTGTGTCAAGCCAGCTCTTGCCTAAGCCTAGGTAAAGAAATTTTTCTAAGTATTTCTGAGAATCTTTTTCACCTTTCTATTTAATCGCTAGTTTGCCTTTTTTCTTGGAAATCTTTTTTTATTTCTACTGCTCTTTGTTACCCTTTTTGAGATATTTCTTCATATACCATTGTTGGTATCCCTTTTCCCTTACCCTTGTGGTAAATTTCTCTAATACCATTGTTGGCATTCCCACCCCTTCCTTTCTTTGTCCTTTAAAAAAAAAAAAAAATCTTTCTCTATTGTACATCTCTGTAGTCATGTCAGAGAAAAAGTGAGTGTCTTGTTTCAAACAGTGCGACCAGTGCGGCCGTAAAATTCTGATTCTCACACATCTTGTGTTTATTGTCTAAATGTACCTCATTTAACTGCTCAGCCTCCCTGTGATATTTGTCGAGGGTTTAGTTCTTGAACCCTTAATGAGAGACGTAACAAACTTATTTTGAAAGGCCTTCTTAAAATGCCTTTTCAAGAGGCTATCTCTGCGCCAGAGGGTTCATCCCCTCCAAGCAAATCCCATGAAAAGAGATTGCACTCGGTTCCATCTTCACCCAGTGAAAAATTATAGGAACCTAAGTCTAAACATTTAAAAGTGAGTACTTCACCGAAAATGACCTCTGCGACACCTTCCACAGTGCCGTCTACTAAAGTTGTGCCGTCGGCACCAATTATCATTTCGGCATCGACAAAGCAACTCTAAATTCTGTCTCCCCTGGTGCCGTCCAGTGATTTAGCTTCAGCACAGACCACGGCACTGTCTACAACTTTTTCTAGCCAGAAAAACTGACTCCTCTTATTCAAGTCTCCACTGAGATTTCAGAGCCAGTGGAGCCTCGGACCCGATATTCTCCAAAGGAGGATCCTTTTCTAGGGCAGTAGTACAGCCCCTTTCTAGAGCGGCCCAACTCCCTCTCGGGAATATCCACTAGATCAACCAGGAGCCTTTCGGAACTTGAAGTGGTACATCTTGTTGATTAGCTGCTTATGGCTAAAGGGAGTACTACACCATCCAACCCCCCCCCCCATTAGGAGTTGGGGGTATTTCTCCAAGGACTCCAGTTTACTCTCCTCCTTCATCCTCGGAGCAGGCATCAAAGACCCTGGAACCGACATCTGTTCTGGTACCCATGACTAGGGTTCCACTGGTGGACCTCACCGAGGTTATGGAGTCGAACCTTTGGCCTTCGGTTCAGTTGGAACCGAGCGTTTTTCAAGATCGCGGTTGGACTGTGACTTCTCTGGTTCCGGGAGAGGCTCCGATTTTGTCTATGGCGCCATCCTCTGTTCCATGGGTTCTCATGGTACCAGCTACTCTTGATACTATATCCCTTGGGGGCTGGTTTGCTGGAGCGGGGTGTGACCCCGGTTCTGAGGTTGTTGTTCTCGGTTCTGGGCTACCATCCCTCTTCAGGTAGGCTTGCATTCCGGGCGATGAAGAGGGCACTTGCCACTGCTGGCAAACTGTCGACCTTGGACTACCCATTGACTCTTCCCTCTCAGCCGCAACTGACACAAGCCACCATTATGGGACATCAAGCACAAGAGTCTCAGGAGATCCTATCACAGGGTGCCCCTTCTTCTGACTCCTCTACAGGAAACCCCCACTGAAGAAGGACCTAGGAAGAAATCATGCAAGAGGAAGCATGTCGACTCCTCCGAAGAGTCTCCCACCGAGGATACTGACTACAATGAAGGGGAAGGGTCCCCATGATCAGGGGTGATTGGAAGCCCTCCAACCCTTCCTCAGAGGAGTACGTCTTTCTGCAGACTTTTCATGCTCGACCCTCTACCTCTTGGGTGACCCCACCTGCAGACGAGCTGGTACAACTCGTGGTGCAGAGAGCTTGAAAGAATCCTGACACTGTTGAACCAATCCCGAAGAGACCAGATAAAATTTATCACCCCCGGAAGAGAACCCACACTGGTCTAAGGGCCTTCCAGTGGATGCTATGGTGGTGGCGGCTGCCACGAGAAAGGAGCTTGCAGAGGAGAGCCAGACAGTCCACCCACCTAACATGGAGTCCTGGGAAGTGGATCGACTAAGGAAGTGAGTGTTTGCATCAACAGCCTTTGCTATTAGGTCCTTGAACTATCTGGCACATATTACTAGGCTCCAAAGAAATCTAGATGTTCTTCATGTTTCACTGTTGCAGTTATTACATTTGGATTATCTGCTTGCAGGTAACCCTCAGTTGACCAGATTAACAAAGTCTTAGGTCCTGCGTCGGTTACTGTCCCTTCTTCCATGACATCAGGTCGTCAGGGGTATAAAACATGCAGACGACACCATTACATCAGTCTTTCTTGCCGTGCGATGCTCGAAGCAGAAGCAGTTCGCAAGTGTCGGTCGGCCGACTCCTGAAATTTTCGTTTTCGAGTTTCAGAACCGAAGTCTTCAACTAAAGCTAAGTACCCCATTGGGGAAACTTTTTCTTGCTCCTTCCCGATGTCAGTAAAAGTTAATAATTGCATTACTTGTGGAAAGCAAATACCTCATAAAGATTTTAATTCGTACTGTATTCCTTGCCTAGGACCTGACCAAGACGTACCTTGCTGTTGGTTTTGTGCTTTATTTAATCAGCGCACTATCCGTTGTCGGTATATTTTCACCTCTAAATATTTCAGTTCTCAGTTTAATTATCCAGAAATGTTGGTTAGCCATCTGACTACCGGGATTCTGAAAAAACGCAAAGATAAAGACAGAGACAGGCTGCAGAGGTCCAAAACTGCCGATGACGCTTCTCCTAAGCCAGTCGCCAGTTCGCCGGTACTCAGTGAGGCACTTTCTCAGCCCCTGATACCCGCTACTTCTGATTCGCAGGCCTCTACTGAGATCCATTCGGAATCTGGTATGCCGCGAGATGCTTCATCTATGGAACCCGCGGATGTCTCTACCTTGGATAGGTCTGGAGCTGCTGAGCAGGCACTGGCTTCTGAGGGTGTATTCAGGCCTACGGACTTGCATATTAAACTGATGCCTCCTTCTTCACTTAGGCCTAAATCTCGAACCATGCCTAAAAAACCGACGCCCAGGCCACATGCTCAGGCCTCTATGCCCAAAAAACAAATGATAAGAATGGCTGAAGATTTAATAACTTTAATCAGGGGTAGCCAACCCCCACCTTTCTAAGAGGCCCAGGACTGAAGCTGTTTATGAATCTTCTGATCAGGATTCTATTTTTTCTGATTCTTCTGAGGATCTGGATTTGCCCTTATCTACTTATTAGGATTCTGATGCAGAGGACTCCATTCCCTCTGCTTCCCCTCCAGAGGATTTTTCTTTTGGGGAAACCTTGCATACTCTACGGGAGCATTTCCACTGGGAAAGCCAGGATTTTTATGATTCAAAAAAGAGGCTTAGGGATTTCTTACTCCTGCCTCAGCATAGGCCTTTAGCTATTCCTCCTGTACCAGACATTGTTGATGATGCTTTTTCGGAATCTAGTTTGGCCCCTGATTCCTTGCCTCCTGCTCACAGAAAACCTGACAGATACTACAGAGTCCCTGAGTCACACAAGTTCCTTTTTAAAAATCCTATTGCAGATCCGGAGACTATTTCATAGGGGCCCAAGGGCATTAAGGCTTCTACTGCTAAAAATCCTACCCCTTCGGATAGAGACTCCAGGGCGCTGGATAGATGGGGTAAGAAGGTTTACACTTCTGCAACCTTGGCCATTAGGGTTTTAAACTACCAGTTTCATATGTTAAAGTATCAGCAACATGTTATTGGATTGCTTAAACAGAAGATGATGTTGATTCCTGACTGTGTGGAAAATAAAGAATTACAGGATTTAATGCATTCTGCTGAACAAGTTGGAAAACATACTTTGCAATGTGGTTTTGATTCATTAGAGGACTCTTGCAGGGCTGCTGTTACTGGGTCTGTGCTCAGAAGGCATGCTTGGCTAAAGGAGCAATCCTTGCCTGATCATGTTAAAGCTAAATTGTTGGATGCTCCCTTAAATCAGGACCACCTGTGTGGCAACAAGGCTGAGGAAGTTCTTAAAAAGATGGAGGATAAAGCTAAATCTATGCAAACTGTTAAAGATTTCTTACAAGTTCAGCCTTCTAGATTTAGTAGACACTGGCCTTCTAAGAATTGGTCCTTTCCAGCCCCTTCCAGGTCTTCTCAAGCCAAACCCAGACACAGCAAAAGCCCCAGGTTTCAGTCCCAGGTGACACACAGGACTATGCTGCAGTGGGGGGGGCCTCCACTTCCAAATCTGGGAGTAATAAGACTCCCCCCTATGGTAAGCTGTCTCAATGACTTCCGTTTAAAATTTCCAAGCACTTATCAACTGACTGCCCCTTTAGGGGGAAAGAGTGCTCTTCATGCAAAGAACTGGGAACTCATTACCCAGGACAAATGGGTTTTAAATATAGTGTCCCAGGGATACAGATTTCACTTCCGCACGTTGCCAACACCAAGCGGGTGGCCAGACCTACCCCCAAATCACTGGGCAGAGGCCCAAAAACAAGTACTTTCTCTCTTAAGTATGGGAGCTATTCATCTGGTACCAGAAGAGGAAAAGGGGCAAGATTTCTACTTGAGACTTATCCTGGTACCCAGAAAAGACAATTCATGGCGTCTTATCCTGGACCTGTCTACTCTAAACACCTTTTTGGAAATTCCAAAATTCAAGATGCTGACTCTTCACCAATTACGTCCAATGCTAGGCAAAGATGCCTGGTTGGCAACACTAGATTTAAAAGAAGCATACCTGCACATCCCAATCAGGGAATCTTGCAGAAGATACCTACGCTTCAAAGCAGGCTACACGCACTATCAGTTCTCTGCACTGCCCTTTGGCTTATCTACTGCGCCCAGGGTATTCACAAAGTGCCTAGCTCCAGTTATTGCATTTTGCAGGCAAAGAAATATTCAAATATACCCATACCTGTCTAATTCAGGCAGAAAGCCAGGACATACTTTTGAATCTTCTGGTCTTTGTACAAAGGGTTCTAACTTGTCTGGGGTACACCATAAATGAAAATAAATCACACCGGGTCCCCTGTCAATAAATTATATTCCTGGGAGCAAGCTTGAATACAACTTCCCAGATGGCTTACCTCACACCAGAGAAACAAATTCATTTGGCAACCTACTTCAAACAAGTGGCTACCAAAACCCTACTATCTGCAAGACAAATATTGCAAGCCTTTGGGGTTCATGGCCTCCTGCATTCTTCTAATTCCATATACAAGACTGCATATGAGGAAACTACAGTGGTATCTAAAAAGCCTATGGTGTCAACATTCTCAGGATCTAGAAGCAATGATTCCTATCATACCTTGCCTACGCCTAGAATTCCTTTGGTGGGCAGAGGCCTGCCACCAAAACAAGAGACTACCTTTCACACCACCCCTTGCTGCCCAAACCCTAACAACAGACGCATTAGACTATGCATGGGAGGTTCATCTGGCAGGGAAGTGCATTCATAGCAAATGGAACCCAAGTCAAATGCATCTGCATATCAATCAAAAAGAACTGTTAGCTGTACAGAATGCTCTGACAGCCTTCAAGGACCACATTCTTCCAGGACAACTTATGGTAAAGACGGACAATACCACTGTTATGTGGTACATAAGCAGGGGGGTACACATTCTTACCCCCTCTGCAGACTAGCCATGGCATTGTGGAACACAGCCTTGAGCTACCAAGTGCACCTACAAGCTCAATTCCTGCCAGGAAAATTAAATACACTAGCAGACGGACTAAGCAGAAACCTCATGGACCCATGAGTGGAAACTGGAACCAAGGATTTTCAACATGTTGACAAGCAAATGGGGGAGCCCAGATATAGACCTGTTTGCCTCTCCCCATAACTACCAATTGGACAAATTTTGCAGAAGGACTCCTTGCAAGCATGCCTGGAAAGTGGATACTATGTCCTTCAGCTGGAAAAACCTATCAGTCTATGCCTTCCCCCCTCTGCCTCTGCTTTCCAAAGTACTACTAAAAATCAAACAGGACAGACCAAGGATGATTTTGATTGCTCCAGACTGCCCTTGCCAACATTGGTAACCCCTCCTGCGCAGTGTGTCACGGTTCTCCCCATGGCACCTGCCTCAGACTCCTTCCCTTTTGTCTCAGCAGGAGAACCAGATTCTGCATCCTCAGCTTTTAACACTGAACCTTGCAGCCTGGCTAATTACATAATCTCTCCTCTACCATCCCTCAGTAAACCTGTGATGGATATCATTTTAGAGGAAAGGAGGCCTAGTACTAGAAAATCTTATGCTGGAAAATGGAAAAGATTCTGTGACTGGAACCAATCTCAAGGGATGAGCACAGCAGCGTCCAATTTACCTCAGATTTTACAATACTTAACTGAGATGCTTCACAAGGGCCTGTCTTTTTCCTCCATTAAAATCCACACCTCAGCCATTTCAGCTCATTATAGCACAGAACCTCCCCTCTTCTCTCATCCACTGCTCAAGCAGTTCTTCAGAGGGGCCAAAAATTTGAGACGGCCCAGGAGAGCTCCAATCCCAGCCTGGGACCTTAACTTTGTTTTGGAGAAACTCACTCTGCCTCCTTTTGAGCCAGCTGCTACTGCAGACTTAAAATTTCTTTCTTGGAAAACAGCTTCCCTTTTAGCAATCACTTCAGCTGGAAGGGTATCTGAATTACAGGCCCTTATAGCAGTGGAGCCTTTCATCATCTTTCATGCAGACAGGGTGTCCCTCAGAGCCAATCCATCCTTCATGCTCAAGGTGGTATCCAGTGTGGCTCTTAATCAGTCTATTCATTTGCCAACCATCTTTCCCTACCCACAGAACAAAGGGGAATGGATACTGCATTCCTTAGATGTGCACAGACAACTTAGATTCTACTTGGACAGGACTAAACCTCAAAGGAAATCTGAACAACTGCTGGTGACATTTGCTGCAGGGGCAGAGGGGAAGGCTATTTCAAAGCAAACCATTTCTAAATGGATAGGCCATTGCATTCATTTCTGCTATAAGCACCATGGAAAACCTAGCCCCCAGGGGATCAGACCTCACTCCACCAGGGCTGCATCTACCTCTACAGCCTTTCTCAGAGGCATCCCTACCAGGGACATCCTAGAAGCCGCTACCTGGAGTTCTGTGCATACTTTCACCAAGCATTATCATTTGCCAATTTTCTCTAAATCCAGAGCTGGCTTTGCCACTGCAGTCTTGCAGAGCCATATAGCTGGTCCTAATGCTATCTAAATTCCTCCTCCCAACTATAGCTTTGGGAATCTACCCAAATGTAATGACTGCAACAGTGAAACATGAAAAACATAGTACAGTTGTGTACATTTACCATAAATGTAGATGTTCGAGTATATTCACTGTTGCAATCCTGGTTGCCCTCCCTCCAGCCCCCTAACTTCTTTTGGCTATACCTTCCTTTACTATGCTTAAAAGCCTTTTTGGTGGATTTGCTTTTTTGTTGGAGGTATATCATTGTATTTCTATATTTAATTGCTTCCCATTAGGGGGGCACCTGACATCTGGGGCAAGAAAAACTGATGTAATGGCATCGGCTGCATGCTTTATACCCCTGACGACCTGACGGCATGGAAGAAGGGACAGCAACTGACACAGGACCCAAGACTTTGTTAATCAGGCCAACTGAGGGCTACCTGCAAGCAGATAACCCAAATGTAATGACTGCAACAGTCAGTGCACTCGAACATCTACATTTATGGTAAGTGTACACAACTGTACTTTTCTGAGCTATCTGGATCCGTAGCAGGACAAATGTCTGACGAGGTACGCGACACAGTAGCCTCACAACCAGCTACCCTGGAATCTGTATTTAACTCATCCATGCTGTTAATATCCCATGCAACCGAAGGGGCTGCTAGAGCTGCGGATTCAGGTGTAGCCATGAGACGCCATGCCTGGATGCGCCATTGTGATTTCCCGGATCCCTTTAAGTCTTCCTCCCTTAATGTTCCTGTGGAAGCATCTTCCCTATTCAGCCCTAAAGTGAAGGACACAGCCAGGTGTGAGAAGGATGGAAAAACCCTGTCTGCCGTAGGTGAACATTTCTCCACCCCCCCCAGCATCTTTATTCCAGGAACCAGCAGAGTGGAAAAATGTGGCACAAAAAGTCTCAGGGTCCTTTTCCTGACACACATGGTGAGTTCTTCCCCAGAGGCAGAGGGGGTAACTCTAATGGAAGATGCCCCTACAGAGACAGAGGGGGCCAGCGCAATCAGGGGTCCAGAGAGTCTTTCTCCAGACAGCCCTAACAGTGCTCCTGAAGAGTGGCCTGATTGCTTCCCTCTGGAAGCAGACAGGGGACATTTTTCCCTGCACCAAACGGCCTGGCATTGCATAACCACAGATTCTTGGGTGCAGAGGATAATCACCGGAGGCTACAAAATCCCATTGAACTCCTTTCCAAATCCACAAAAACATATTCCTGACATTCCACCCAGTCAAAGGGAATCAGCAGCCATAGAGATAAAAAAGCTGTGTCCAAAAAAGAGTCATCCAAACAGTCCCACCAGACCAAATAGGATCCAGATTCTACTCAAGATTCCTTTTAGTGCCAAAAAAGACAGGGGACTGGAGGCCAATTTTGGATCTCAGTGTTCTGAACAAGTTTGTCACCCAAACACAATTCCGGATGGTCACAGTTCGGTCCATTCTTCCATTCTTGGAAAAGGATGACTGGATGTGCTCTATGGACAAGCGCTCCAGAAAGTTCCTTCACTTTCGGCTTGGAGCCAGTCATTATCAATTCCGGGTTCTGCCCTTCGGACTCTCTACAGTCATAGTGTCATAGTCTCATAGTGTTCACAAAATGTATGGCAGTGGTTGCAGCTCACTTGAGACTACAAGGATTCTGAGTGTTTCCGTACTTAGATGATTGGCTCCTCACCACCCCCACCAAGTGTCTCCTGGAAAAAGCCCTGAAATACACCCTGACATTGACAAAAATCTTGGGAATCTCTATAAATTAGGAGAAAATCAACGTGACTCCTACTCAGAGCTTAGATTTCATAGGATCAGTTTTCAGTACCCAGTCTTGCCAAGTGTCTCTTCCAGTTCACAGATTGCAAAGACTAAGGGCTCAACTCTGAGTGATACTCTGTCAGGACATGGCTTCGGTTCAAGAGGTCCTTCAGCTTCTAGGTTCAATGGCTGCAACAGTCACCATTGTTCCACTTGCGAGATTACACGAGACTCCTTCGGTGGCTTTTTTTGTTTCAGTATTACCCAAATCATCATCCATTATCTTATAAAATACGGATAACAGACCAGTGCAAAAAAGACCTTTAGTGGTGGATGAAGCCAGATGCAAATCTTTGGAGTTGACTTTTTTCCCCTCTTCGGCCCAGGGCTACTGTGACCATGGATGCTTCCCTGATAGGGTGGAGGGGCATTTTCTGTAAATGACTGTCCAAGGCACATGGTCGTCCATAGAGGCCAATCTGCATATCAATTTACTAGAACTGAGGGCAGTGCTTCTAGCATTGCAGACATTTCACTCTGTCCTTTTGTCTGGAACAGTTGTCATTCAATCAGACAACATGGCAGTTGTCTAGTATATCAACAAACAAGGGGGAACCAAGTCCCACCCTTTGTGTCGAGAGGCCATAAGAGTGTGGCAATGGGTGATAGCTTCCAACCGCTTTCTGATAGCAATGCACATTCTCAGGGATTCCAACGTGATTGCGGACAAACTGAGCAGATGTATTCTTCTGCCTCATGAGTGGTCCCTCAATCAAACCATGACAGTGAAGATCTTCAGCCATTGGGGCCAGCCTTGCTGCAATCTTTTCATCTCCCTGACGAATCACAAGTGCAGTAACAATTTTGCCCTGATCCCCCTGCAGGGGGAGTCCCTGAGGGACACTCTAATTCATGATTGGCCCATGGGGCTTATATATGCTTACCCCCCTTTTCCCCTAATCCCAAAATTTCTGAAGAAAGCCCTCCAGTTGAAAAGTAAAGTGATCCTCATTTCACCCTATTGGCCCCATCAAGTATGGTTCCCCTTTCTTTGGCCTCACCTGCTAGACAAACCATGGATCCTGGATCCAACTCCAGATCTGATTTCTCACCCCCAAGGGTTGATTCACCTGAACATAGCCAGTCTCAAGGTGACTGCTTGGTTTCTCCATTTCCAGTAATTGCCAGGCAAAACAATCTTTCTTCCCTGGTCCGTGACATTATATTGGCTTTGCATAAACAATCCACCAGGAAAATTTACCATAGTAAGTGGAAAAGATTTGTAATGTGGTCCAAGCAAAGAAAACTTGATCCTTATTCAGCTCCAGTTAATACATTTTTGGATTTTTTGTCAAATTGTTTCATAGCAGGAGCTGCAGCATCAACCATCCGTGTTCACTTAGCTGCCATCTCCAATTTTCATAATGGTTTCAAGGACTCTTCTTTAATTTCCCATCATCTCTGCAAGACTTTCCTAAAATGGATATATCATATTAGACTGCCCATTAAGGAACCCACCAAAACATGGAGTCTCACATTAGTTCTTCAAGCTTTAACGCAACCTCCCCCCCTTTGAACCTGCTGCGACCTGCAATATCAAGTTCCTATCCTGGAAGTCTTTATTCCTAGTGGCCATTACCTCAGCTAGACGTATTTCTGAGCTTTAGGCCCTATATATTATATGTCCTTATATAATTTTTCATAAGGACAGAGTATCACTTCGGACAAATCCCTCCTTTCTACCCAAAGTTGTTTCAGATTTCAGAGTAAACCAGTCTTTTGACCTACCAGTTTTCTTCCCTAATTTCTCAAACAAAGGAGAATATTGCCTTCACTTGTTAGATGTACATAGGCAATTGAGATTTTATCTTGACAGAACAAAGGAAATACGCAAATCAGACCAATTGTTTGTATCCCTTTCAGGCCCAAAATTGGGGAAAGCTATTTCTAAAGTTTCCCTATCCAAATGACTAAGAGACTGTATACTCCTGGTGTATCAACATTTGAAAACCCCTGTACCAGGCAAAATCAAAGCACATTCCACCAGATCTGCAGCAACTTCAATAGTTTTTTATTCAAGGGCATCCATGGACGATATCTGTACAGCTACATCATAGGCTACTCATCATGCCTTTATCTTATATTACAAATTGTATCTGGTCTCCAGGGGAAAAGCTTCCTTTGGTTCGATGGTGCTCAGGAATATTCTTCCATAAGGGCCACCCAAGACGTATAAGGTAGCTAGGGACTCTGTCCCATCAGTAAGGAATGAATGAAGATTAACAACATCAGATAAAGAAGTTATGTCTTACCATAATGTTCCATCTGTGTTGTTCATCTTCATTCATTCATTATGTCCCACCCTCTTTACCCCTCCTAGAGGCTCTTGGGGGATTGTCTGGGTCCAAATATCACTCTAGGGAACTTGCTCAGAAATAGCCTCTGCTTTTCTTATTATGGTCAAACTAGATCTGAGGTAACTGGGAGAAGGGCACTATGGGTAAAGCTTAGCTCGAGAGTTTTTGGCTGGCACAAGCTTGGTATAAGGCTGACTCGGTTCCAAGGACGGAACCGACACCCATCAGTAATGAATGAATGAAGATGAACAACACAGATGGAACATTATAGTAAGGCATACATTCTTTTTATTCTCCTTCTTAACATAAAAAAGGAATTATTTTAATATACTAATAAAATTACAAAAAAAAAAAAAATCAGAGTAAACTGATTTCAAATTAAACTTTTAAAACACTTTAAACAGAAGAGGACATTTATAATACATTGAGACACTTCAGGTAGGGTGTGTCATATGATAACTGTATGCCTGCATGTGAATGACCACTCATTAGGCTCATGCCTTACCATACACCTATATGTATAGTTGTCCCACACTAGCCAATACCCTGCCATACCTTAAAACTCACATAATTGTGTATCCCATGTATTGAGAAGGATTCCGCATCATCATGAGCTGTGGGAAGACTTAGACTATGGGGTTCTTATGTAGCTGTGTGTATAGTAAGATGTAAGATTAACCAAATGTAAGGGGCTGAGGTACAGAAATTTGGTATTTGTCTCCTGAACCATTAAATGAAATTTAGAAAAGCTTAAAAAGCCACTGAATATGAAGTATTTTAATTGAGCAAATTGCTTCCAGAGAACCACTCTTTTACTACTAGTTCTGCTACTGCTTCTTGTAAACACTAACCTAGCTTAATAGTAGATAGTTTGATCATTTGGTGGTTTAGCTTGGTTGATTGTGTCACTTCCTGTACTTTCTCATAATATTTCATTACCCTTCAACTGTAATGCTCAGTGTAAATTGTGTGAGCTTAATGGAGACATCTGTTTTGGTAAAAATAAAGCTAACAGAGCAGGAAGGAAAATAGGCCCATGTTCAACATTGTTGTTCACTCAGGAAGCATGCCAAATATGGGACACTGCTTGCAATATGAGCAGGCAAGTAGTACTATTCATGGGATTGCCAACAGTCCAGATTCAATAATAGCACACTGCAGGTAGCTTATGATGGAAAAAGAAAATCATGAAGTGTAATAAAAATTCCAGGGAGGAGGGCTTTCCTTTCTGTTGATTAATATCATAACTAAGCTTGCCTACTGAATTTCAGAAGAGCGTGTACCTTCAGGTAATCTTGACAAATTACAAAACCAAGATTCTTGCATACAGAACTACAGAATAAATTATAAGTAAATTAGTCTCAATAAATTAGCTGCTCCCTAAGCAAAGAGCATACACTGGATGATGAAAAGGTGGTTATGTTCAGTACCGTTATAAATTAAAAACAGTAGAGTGCAGCATACAGGGCACATAGCAGTTTTATATGGGGACTGGATGATGACATACATTATAGAAGTTGGAAAGCTTAGTGTCAAACTAGATATAGGCGATGAACTTTAAAGAGCAGGGGACATTGTTGAAGAAGACTACTTTGGTCATAGGCTTGAATGTAGTGGCAGAGTAATCTCAGTTCAGGACACTGGAGGGAGATTCCTTCTAATATGTGAAGTAGTACTGGTCAGTCTGAGACCATATTTAAACTGGCTGAGGGGATGAATAATAGTGGATGGGGAACACAACTGAAGTTCTCACATTTATTCATTAAGCAACTGAGACGTTGCTTAAACTGGTTTATTGGGTTGATGGTAGTGGAAAGGTACAAAAGCTGAAATCCTTTATTGTTCATTCATTAAATAGGTAAACACACTGCTTGCAAAAATGTCATTTCATTGTCACCTCAGTGCATTGTCTGTTTAAGATACTTGCTGGCATTTTACAGGTGGGGTAAAACCGATGACTATAAGATGATGCTGATTAGATTACTAACATATGAAGTTAGCTACAATAATAATTAGTTTTACACTGCTGTAGATGAATGATGCTCAAAGAGGTGTTGTAGAGTGCATTTCTGCACACGTCATGCATACATGTTAGAATACCGCATCTGCAACGTTTGTCACTTTTAACCAGAAACATGACAGACCTTGAGAACAGGATGGATACATAACCATGTTGGGGTATACCCTTTCAGCTGGTTAATCTGTATTTTATCACATCTTTAGACACATCCAGAGGAGTAATTAGTGACCCGTGCCTTATGTATAACTGCAGGTAGGTCCCAGGTATGGTTGGGTTGGAAACAGTCTGTCTACAATAGAGAGGTTACTGCTGTAAGATATGCAGAAAATTCAGTAATATGTGGACAGATGGTATACATACAGTGTGGAGACATGCCACATCATTTTCATGACCCCTTAAATAGCACTGATTCAGTGAAGATAATGAAACAAAGTACGCTGATAAACAATACCAGAATAACTAAAGCACTATTTTTTTTTTTCATTTTTATCAGCAAACTGAATCCCATGTGGCATTTTGTAAAAGTTGTGTCACTGCAGTCAGATCTTAAAAAGGAAATGTATAACTTCCAGGTTCTGCTTCCAAATGCCATATGAATCATTTAGATACCTCAGCGATACCTCAGCCTGAACTTTGTCACTTTAAAATTTTAGTAGTAGGGTAGAATGGACAGCATTTTCAAGAGTGGTGGTTTGGCATTATAAGGGGTAGCTGCAGTCTTGTTAAAAAGTTCTATTGTAATATGTGTATTTTATGCAACTGACTAAAAATAATCTTTTTTTTTTATTTCCTTTCAGTGGACTGCACATCTTGCAGGCCTTGTTACATCATGTGATATTTCTCTTGATGGCAAATTTGTTGCAGCAGGTTCTGATGTAGAAAACGGAGTGTTGATTGTAGATGCTACAAATGGCAAGTATGTGTCAAAACTTAAAGGTAGGTTCTCTGTTTGAATCTTCATCTGTTTAAATAGTCAAAAATGATTAAACAATCAGATTTAATTGATGCTGTAAGATGCTGGGTGCCTATGACTTTAGGTCATGGAACACACCATCAGCTGCAATTTTTTTCCGTTTTGTCTTAATTTATGCACATGTACAGGTTAAATAGTACTTTGTCACTGGATGACACTCTTGAGTGTTCAAGTAGACTTTCCTCACCTGACAGCCTGCTCCCAATCAGAAAATTATTATTATTATTTTTTACTTATTTTATTTTATTTATTTATTTAGTTATTTATTTTTGCTAGCATGAGGCAAGACCAGAGAATGCTATAAAATGTACTGAGATAATTAAAGAGATGAAGCAATGTTATAGCCTCTAGAGATAATGAAGAATGTTGCTGTCATGGAAATGAAATTAATGGCTTGTTCACCCAAAGACAACCAGACTGGGTGAGAAATAATAAAAAGGGAAGCTCCTTCAGGGAAACGTCCTTTAATTATTTGCAAACTCATGCACTTGGGACACTTTTCCTCACTTAAATATGTCCTAGCAACATGCATTCTTACTCACTGACTATTCTGTAATCAGGTTGACTCATATGCATTCCTGATCACTTTTAAATATCTGAATGCAAAGCATTCTCCTGAAAAGCCCCCCCCCCCCCGAAATAAGGAATCACTTTCCTGCTTATGCATCTATTAAACTACTTATCATTACAGGCATCGATAAAAATGTCTCTCTCATCTCTATCCAGCTACAGTGGATCTTGCAGTGTTACATAAAACATCAACTCTTATTTCTTCAGGTACTTTTTGGGCCCCCCCGCACTATCTTTCTTTACTCCTTTGTTTTCTGCAACCACCATAAATTCTAAACTGGCTTCAATGAACACCTCCTAATTTGTCATCCTTATTTCTGGCAACTGTTCTCTTAGATCCTTGTGTTAAACCCACCATCCTCTTTACCATTACTTGTTGTACAAATTCTCTCTAATTCTAAAGTGATCTCTACTCTTATTGTTTCAAATGTGACCCTTTCTGGATCTTGCAAATCAGAAGGTTGTATTTCATATGGTCACAGACATAGCCGTTGATCAGGAAGCAGCAAACTGTTCAAAGTTAAAATAAATGCATTTTTCCACCCTCCATGAGATGACTTCACCGCATGCTCTTCTTTCTTATATATAGTAACTAAAAGTCTGGACACTGTAAAGAAAAGTATATATCCCCTCCCTCAAGTGGCACAGTCTTGCACTTTGGTAAAACAGAATATTTTTGATTTTCCAACTTTATGTCCATGTCCAAATGAAGTGTGATCTCCCAATTAATGAGCATATGAATATCACCTTATTTTCTTCTAATATTTGCTTGTTCTGTTAGACTTTACTTTCTGTGGCTAGACTGTGACTAGAAAAGGATGCCAGTGGTCTCTGTTCAAAACAAATAAATCATTTTTAAAAATAGCATCAGGTGTTGAAAATAAAGTTTGACCAGAACAGTCTCTCCATCTGTTCAGGTTATTTCTGAAGCTGTTCTGTGGATCTTTATTTTGATGGCTGTCTCCTTACTGTAAGTTATCCTCCACATGTAGAATTAAACTGTCAGTATAAACGACTGTAAATATCCTGTTTGTAGCATTTAGTTATAAAAATACATACGTATAGAGTTGGTGGAAGATTAGTTTCGTGTCTTACTGGAACAATTAGAATTGTTTACAGTTTGCAATCAGAACTGGACCCTACTAAATGTTTGTCCTTTTCATTCCCTTAGCAGGGTAATGAATTTCCCCTGAAAGTATGAAAGTTGCTAATAAAATAAATTTATTTAAACAAGACATCCTAAAAGTTGATACAACTCAAAGAAATGTCATAATCAATAACATGGCAGTATATGGTGGTTGTCGGAAAGTTTTATTGTAACAATAAATATATTAATTTCCTTGCACTTTTGCATAATTTAATCTTATAACTTGGAGAGTTCTTTATATGATATGATTAAATAGCTTTGTTTTAATTATATTCATGCTAGATTGTCCATTAACGCTACTATAGCTTTTCCAGTTCTTATAAATTTGTTCTGAACAAGACATTTTCATTTTTCTGCTAAGGCATAAACATTTTATACATTATGCTACATTGAATATTTTCTCAAACATTTATTGTAAATGACTAAAGAGAAGAAATGTGATGGGAAAGAAATTCCTTTTAACAAGCAAGAAGGGGAAATCATTAAAGTAAGAAAAAATTATAAAATAAGAGTTAAGAGGCCATATAAAGGGGAAGGATGGTGTTAATGGACAATATTATTTATGTAGGGAAAATTATGGAAATTTTAGGAGACACTAGTAAGTACGAAAGAGTCTCCAGGAATGAACTTAATATTGGCTATGCTAAAATAGATTGTGTTTTGTGTGACATGTTGATGGAGGACTTAATTGATATTGAGACCTTCAGTTATTTAAAAATAAATAAACCTATTATATCATCTATATTCGGAATCCCGAAAGTGCACATATGTGATGTGGATCCACCTTTAAGACCAATTGTGGCTACAAATGGGTCCAAAACACAGTCTATAGCAACATATATTGACACAAAATTAATGAATATTTGGACTCAATATAAAGGAATTCTTAAACATTAATGGGATTTCCTGAGGATGGTGGATAATAAATTGTATAACACTAATATTATTTTTGTCACTATAGACATTATAGATCTATTTTCAGTTATCCTGCACTGTTTAGGTCTGCAGTGGTTTTAAGAGGACTTGATGGAAATGCGTACTTTTGATTTTAGGGAATTTAGATTTCTTTTGGAATTAATGGAAATTGTACTTTAACATAATTTTATTTCTTTAAAGGGGGAATTTTTTTAACCAAATAAGTGGGGGTAACTATGGGAGCCAGTTGTGCTCCTAGGTATGCTAGCAAAATTGTACAACTATGGGAGAAGAAGTATGTATTTAATTCCCCCTATGTTCAATACTGGTGTTTATATAAGAGATTTTTGGACAATATTTTGTATATTTTGGAATGGCACAGAACAGAAACTGATGGAACCTTTGGAATATACTGAACAGATTACATAGTTTTAAGGTTTACATATAGCACTGAGAGATCTAAGGTTATCTATTTAGAGATTCCTATTTCTATTTTACAAGTGCACACCCATATAAGCAAAAAAGGAGTATTCTAAAAGGTCAATTTATTAGACCCTCTAGGATGACCTCTGAGGAGAAAGATTTTCATATAGAATCTGAGAAATTAAAGGAGATGTTCCTTGATAGAAAATATCCACCTAGACTAATAGATGAGGTAACTAAAGAAGTAAAAGAGGCTAGAAAGGATAGATTTTCTCCTAAAGAAGTAAAAGAGGCTAGAAAGGATAGATTTTCTCCTATATTAGGAAAAATGAATGAAGTAACAAGGGGGGATAGTGAAAATAACAATGGAGAAATTAGGCCTGGGAGTTCTAATGAAGAGGGGGCTGACTATAAATGGGCTTTCTTAATGATCTATATATAATAAAAGTGTGAACGTTATAAAAAGTACTATTAATATGTATTGAGAGCTATTCAGAAGTTTTTCAGATACAGACAATGTGTTTAAAGGACCAGTAAAACTTATTTTTAAAAAGGGCTCAAATATTAAAAACATATTGGAGAGTGCAAAAAGTGTTGACAAAGAAAACAGAGCAGCAAAAGTGGGCACTTATAAGTGTGGTAAATGTAACCAATGTTCTTTTATTAGTAACACAAGCAATATTTCTATTCCTTGTAGAGACAGATTTATACAAGCCAAAAGTTATAGTAATTGTGATAGCAAAGGGGTTATATACTTGGCTACCTGTGGGTTATGTAGGGCTTTTTATGTAGGGAAAACTGAAAGAACCCTAAAACAGAGGATATATGAACATCAATATGACATTAAGAGTAAAAATATTAATAATGCCCTATATAACCATACACTGAGTTGGCCAGAAGCTAAGTTTTCTTTCTTTATACTTGAAATGGTTCCACGGGATATCAGAGAGGGGCTTTGGGAAGAAAAACTAGAGTACCGGGAAATTTATTGGCAGTTGGTTTTACACGCAAATGAGACATCAGGCTTAAATGAAAACATCTCTTTGGTACCACTACTGAAACAAAGAGCAGCAAGGTTATAATAGTATTAAACTGGAATAATTTAAAAAAAAATTTTTCTGTATATATATATATATATATATATATATATATATATATAGATATATATATATATATGACTAATTTAAAATAAGATGGTGGAGCTTTTATTATTTATATGGCAGCTTGGTTTGTAACACAATTTGAAACAGTTTGGAATTTTAGATTAGGTTTTAGTATATGTAATTTGCACTTTTACCTTTTATAGTTTGTATTTTATTCATTGTAGAAGAGTAGTTTACTAAGATGGCCACTAGAGGGTAGCAAAGGACTTTTTATGTTCTTTCATGTATGTATGTATGTAAGTATGTATGTATTTAATTTATTTATTTATTTAATATAAGAGACATAATTATGTTATTTATGTTTAATATGATAGTATTTATTATTTAGTATTTATTATCTGTTAGCTTTAAATTTTTAGGTGAAATGACATGTATCAGTGTTTTTAATATTGATATTATATAAAAAACATAGATCTCTTTATTCAGTTAATACGGGCCCCATGATTGTAATAGATGTTGGACATGCTTATTTAAATATATTGATTGATTTTTAATTGTGTTTTAAATTTAATTGGTATAATGTAGAATATTTAAGAGAGTGCCAATAGGAGTATAGCTGTCTGAAGAAGTCCCAATGTTCTGGATGAAAACGCAGTGATTTAGTTAAGCATTTTATATTTATTCAGCATTTTGTTTGTGGAATATTCAAAGTTTTGAGTTCTTTCTTGTTGTTGTTTTTTTATCCCTGCACCTCTGCAGTGTTATATCATTTTGTCAACAATAAATGTATTCATTTCTTTGCACATTTGCATAATTTAATCCTATAATTTGGAGAGTTCTTTAGATGATATGATTAAATAACTTTGTTTGTTTTAAGTATATTCACGCTAAATTGTCCATTATGCCTACTACAGCTTTTCCAGTTCTTATAAATTCGTTCTGAACAAAACACTTTCATTTTTCTGCTAAGGCATAAACATTTTATTCATTATACTACATTAAAATAGTTGATCAGACATTGATCGTAATGTTACAAAGTCCTAAGGCATATACAAAGTCATACTAGCAATCATCTTATTACATTTACTGACCAGTCTGTCTTTATATACATTCTATAACTCCTGGTGTACATACAATATCTTTTGTTAATGTCATTAATAATTTGTATGTAATATTCAATATTCTTTAATATGATGCTTTGAATCTTGTAAATAATTTCATATATTCTTCTTTTGTCATTTGTTCTATCATGCATTGTGCATTAATTTGCACCCAGGCTAAACCTGAAAATGGTCCATGCAACTCAGTGTTCTACCCTAGCTAATATTACAGATCATCATCATCTTCTTTCGGCTGTTCCCATTAGGGGTTGCCACAGCGGATCACCTGTTTCCATTTCTTCCTGTCCTCTGCATCTTGCTCTGTCACACCAACCACCTGTATGTCCTCTCTCACCACAGCCGTAAACGTTATCTTAGGCCTTCCTCTTTTCCTGTTACCTGGTAGCTTCATCCTTAGCATCTTTTTCCCAATATACTCAGCATCCCTCCTCATCACATGTCCAAACCAATGTAATCTTGCCTCTCTGGCTTTGTCTCCAAACCTTCCAACCTGGGCTGACCCTCTAATATACTTATTCCTAATCCTGTCCACCCTCGTCACACCCAGTGCAAATCGTAACATCTTTAACTCTGCCACAACCAGCTCAAACTCCTGCCTTTTTGTCAATACCACTGTCTCCAACCCATATAACATAGCTGGTCTCACTACCCTCTTGTAGACCTTCCCTTTCACTGTTACAGGTACTTGTCTGTCACAAATCACTCCTGACACTCTTCTCCACCCACTCCATCCTGCCTGCACTCTCTTCTTCTCCTCTCTTCCACACTCACCGTTACACTGAACTACTGACCCAAAGTATTTAAACTCATCCACCTTTGTCACCTCTACTCCTTGCATCCTCACCATTCTTCTATCCTCCCTCTCATTCACACACATATATTATGTCTTAGTCCTACTGACCTTCATTCCTCTTCTCTCTAGAGCATATCTCCATCTCTCCAGGGTCTCCTCCACCTGTTCCCTACTCTCACTACAGATCACAATGTCATCTGCAAACATCATAGTCCATGGGGACTCCTGTCTGATCTCGTCTGTCAACCTGTCCATCAACATTGCAAATAAGAAAGGGCTCAGAGCTGATCCTTGATGTAACCTCACCTCTACCTTAAATGCATCCGTCACTCCCACCGCAGACCTCACCGCTGTCACACTACCCTCGTACATATTAAATAAATATATTTTTTTATTGGAGCTACTGATTTATGGTATGTTATCAAGGCTCTGTGATTTTCAAGGTTCTAGCATTACATTTTGCATACAGTTTTTATCAGCACCAGTGACTGTGTTGGGACTGCAATTTACTGTATACTACTTTTTTCCAAATGACATTGCTTGAAGTGACAGAAGAGTAAACAATTTGTTTTGTATTTTCAGATCACCATTTGAGTACTGTTACCAGCTGCCGTTTTGACCCAGACATACAGCGTGTAGCATCTGTGTCTGCTGATAAAGCAGTCAAACTTTGGGATATGATAGCCCAGAAGACTACTATTACATTAATGAAGTAAGGCACACTACAACAATTAACAATTAGATTACATTTATTATATTATTTTATATGAAACTGCTATTTATATAAAGTAGTCACACCTGTACTACAAATCTGAAAAATTTCTATATTTACATTAGTCTCTTTGTAGTCAAATAAATTCCATATTCATAAGTACAATTGAAATGTCTGCCAAATGTCATAGCTTCTTAGTCAGTTTATATGTTTTAATTATTTTGAAAGGGATGGTAGACATAAAAAACTAGAATAGACAACGTATGTGATGGGTGAGATGAAAGAGTTTCATAGGTTTGCAGGTTAGTGATCAGTAGTCAGTAAATAGGGAAACCTGAAGGACTGAGATTATTTACAGGCTACAACATGCATCCAGGTGAGATAACAAGCAAGTCAAGTATGTAGTAAAATGGTGAGGAATAAAGAAAATGTATTATACTGTGTCTTTTCAACTTATTAGAGACAAGGGGTTTGCAGTGAAATCACTGGATCACTGGGAAGAGAAGGATTCTGGAGAGTGTGCTGTCAAATCAAAAAAAAAAAAAAAAGAAGCATGATTTGGTGCTATCTTTTCTCCTCATTTTTATATCCACCACCTTATACTCTTCTGTTAATATTTTCTGCACCAGATTATGTCTTCCAATCCAGACTAGTTTCCAGTGCAGAAAGCCCTATCTTTTGCAGTCTTCCAGAACTGTTTAACCTCAAAATACCTTTGATTCACCATGCTGACTTTTGTTGAACCCTTTTTATTCATTGTTCCTATATTCCTATCTTTGAGGTCTCTGAAACTGGACACTGTACTCCACTTAAGGTGTGATCAGAACCCAGTACAGCATCAGAATAGATGTCCTTCCATATCACTGTTGCAGTATTCTTTGCTGAAGGGATCTCATGCCAAGGATAGCCCAACATCTGGCTAGTATAACAAAGTCTTTAGATTTTATAGGCACTGTACATCACATGTATGCTCCCCGCATAAGGCATAGAGATGATGTATGGACACAAATACTAAGAACTTCTTTGCCACCAGTCCAAATGCCATTATCAATGTTGGTCTGAATCCGCATCTGCTGTGCTGGTTACCAAACCATCTTTAGATAAGTGCCTCATTAGGGTGTCTTCATTTTTTTTCAGAATTGTGGATCTGATATTGTTAATCCTCATTCATTCCTTATGCATGGGTATTGGTTCCGAGCTTGGAACCGAGCCGGCCATTTTCCAAGCTCACGTCAGCTTCAGACTCTCGAGCTAAACTCTTACTCACAATCCCCCTCTCCCTATTACCTCAGATTTTGTTTGCCGCATTGCCATTCGGTCGTGTCAAGCTACTTCTCTTGAGCTAAGTACATTCAATTGTTGCTTAATAGTTTTACAGATTACTTTTCTGTCAGGAAAGTTCATATTTTATTGTCTCTTACCCTATCGCATCTAGCGTTCATATTTTCTTCAGGTTTTTCTGCTTTTTTCTTTATCATTTTTACCGCAAGGTATTCTCTCTTTACCATCGTTGGTAATCCTTTTCCCTTTTTTCTCATACCTTCGGGTACTCTCTTGTACCATTGCTGGTACCTTCTCTATTAATTAATTTGCTGTCATGGCAGATAAGAAAGGTAGTCCGGGGTTTAAGCGGTGTTCTGATTGTGGACACAAACTGCCTACTTCTGATGCACACTCTTTGTATGTTTATTGTTTGGGAGCTTCCCATTTGTCTGTTGACTCACCCTGTACTGTTTGTGAGAACTTTTCTAATAGAACCTTGTTGGAAAGGAAAAACAAGCTGTTACTGAAGGGACTTCTAAATCTTCCTTTTCAGAGGCTATTTCTGGGTCGGAGGTCTCAACCTCTCCTAGAGCCCATAAGAAAACTTTGGATGTTCCTACTAAGGCTAAATCTTTGCCTTCATCCCCGGCTAGGGACTCCCACCAACCAAAACCTAAAAAGGCTAAAGTTTTGGCTCCAGAGTTCTCTCAGTCAGCCCCAGCACTTTTGGTGCCTAGACCTTTGGCACCAAGGCCTTCGGCTCCATAAGTGATTTTGACTCTGTCTTCTCCTGCAGCCTCCTATATATTGGCACCGAGGGGCTCCTCGGTTCAGACCATTACCACTGTATCGGCACTGTCCGTTCAGCCGGCACAGACTTTGACTGCGTCGGCTCTGAAATCTTCCTCGGAACCAATGCTTTTACTGTTGACTCCAGTTTTGTTGGTTCCAGCTTCGGCACCGACAACCATTTCGGCACCGATCCCTGTGTCAGTGCAGACCATGACCTCGGCACCGATGACTTCTTCGGTGCAGACAACAACAGTCCAGTCTCTCTTGGCACCGTTGTCCTTGGTGCGGTCAGATGAGATGGGCACCGAGTCTGCCTCTTCTGTGGACAGGCCTGTTTCTCCCTCAGTCTCTGTGAGGTCCACTAGAAGCCTTTCCTAACATGATGTGTTGCATCTTGTGGACCAGGTACTCCTGGCCAGAGGTATCCCACCCCTCAGGAACTATCCTTCCTTGGGAGGTGATCACCCATCTCCAAAGACCCCTTCTAATTCTCCTCCATCATTGCCTTTGAAGTCCATGGATATAGCACAGTCTTCCCAGTCTGCGGTTCCCTTTATGGATCTCACTAAGGAACCACAGTTGCCTTTGTGGCAGGAAAGTTTTGCTACTACCTAGGATGTCAATTGTGACACGTATAGTTTGCTGCTCCACAGCCATCCAGGGACTCTGGGTCGGCAGGCTGAGCCACTTAGGGGAGAGGTGACCCCTGTCCTAGACATGCACTCCTCTTCGGGTGGACCAGCCTTCCAACTGATGGAGAAGGCTTTCACTGCTGCTGGAGATTCCGGACTGTGTATACCTCCACCCTCCTCTGGTACACTGGTTTCACAAGTCACACCTAGTGGACACCGGGTGCACGGGCCGCAGGATATATTCCCTCAGGAATCCCCTTTTCCGCTGTCTTCTCCAGCTTCTCCCGCTGAGGAGGTCCACCGGAAAATTAGTGTAAGAGGAAGCACATGGACTCCACAGAGTAGTCCCTCACCGAAGAGATAGATTTCGATGAGGGGGAAGGATCCCCTCAGTCAGCCTCTGAGGTATCCTTTGGTGATATCCTCGAAATCCTGAAACAGAGAGGTGACTGGCAGTCCTCTAATCTGACCTCTGAGGAATCTGTGTTCCTGCAGGCCTTTCGCTCCCGGTCCCCTATCTCCTGGGTTACTTTACCTGCAGATGAACTTGTCTGGCTCATCGTGCAGCATGCTTGGAAGGCTCCTGATACCGTCAAAGCTATTCCCCGGGGCCAGATAAGATCTTGTCCCCTCCTGCTTCGGATCCCCATTGGTCCAAAGGTCTTCCTGTGGATGCTTTGGTGGTGGTGGCCGCAACAAAAAAGGATCTGGCAGAAGAAGAAAGCCAGACTGTCCATCCACATAACAAATAGTCCCAGGCCCTGGACAGGATAGGGAAATGCACCTTTGCTTCAGCGACCTTTGCTATCAGGTCCCTGAATTTTATGGCACATTTTACCAGACTTCAGAGGGATCTGGTTTCTGAGCTCTCTGAAACCTTGGCTGGTGCCGTGTCTGATGAGGTCCATGACAAAGTGGCCTCTCAGCTGGCTACCATTGAATCTGTATCTAACTCCTCTATGTGATTGATATCTCATGCATCAGAAGGAGCAGTGGGTTCAGCTGCGGTCTTGAGACAACACGCCTGGATGCCTTGTGCAACTTCACAGAACCCTTTAAGTCTTCCTTTCTTAATGCCCCCATTGAGGCCTCTTCATTGTTTGGGCCCAAAGTTAAAAGCACACTGGCCAGATGTGAACAGGACGGTAAGACCCTTTCTGCTGTAGGTGTTCATTATTCTTCCCCTCAACGTGCTTTCTCCCAAAACCAAAAGAGTGGGAAGATATGGTTCAAGAAACCTCAGGGTCCTTTCCGTGACACACAGGTCAAGTTCTCCCCCAGAGGCAGAGGGGGGGGGACTCACAGGGAAGACGCTCCTTTCAGGGCAGAGGGGGTCCGCATAACCAGGGTTCCAGGGATTCTTTCCCTGGTCAATCCTACCAGCGCTCCTGAAGAGCGGCCCAACTCCTTTCCTCTAGAGGTGGTTGGGGGACGTTTCTCCTTGTACCCTTCTGCGTTGCTAACCATCATCACTGATTCTTGGGTACAAAGGATTATAACCAGAGGTTATCATATCCCCTTCTATCTTTGTCCCGTCCCTTCAAAAAATCTTCCCGACGTTCCACCCAGTCAAAGGAAAGAAGCAGCACTAGAGATAGAAAAGCTGCTAAGAAAAAGAGTCACCCAAATAGTCTCTGCAGACCAGATAGGATACGGATTCTACTCGATTGTTTTTAGTGCCAAAGAAAACGGGGGACTGGAGACCAATTTTGGATCTCAGTGTATTGAACAAGTTTGTGAGAGTACAAAAATTCTGGATGGTCACAATACAGTCTATCCTTCCGCTTTTGGAAAAAGATGATTGGATGTGCTCTATAGATCTTCAAGATGTGTACTACCACATAAAGGTGGACAGGCCATCAAGAAGATTTCTGCGCTTCAGTGCGGGAGCCAGTCACTACCAATTCAGAGTACTGCCCTTCGGACTCTCTACAGCCCCCAGAGTGTTCACAAAGTGCATGGCAGTTGTCACAGATCACTTGCAACTTCAAGGTTCCAGGTGTTTCCATACCTAGACGACTGGCTCATTTCCGCCCCCACCAGACATCTGCTGGAAAAAGCCCTGGCATACTCTCTCCTCACTGATCAAAGGCTATTCATAACCATAAACTGGCAAAAATCCAATCTCACCCCATCTCAGTCGACAGATTTCATAGGGGTTATCTTGGACACAAAAAACTGCAGAGCTGCTATTCCAGAGCACAGAATTCTAGGGATAAAGCAACAACTAATACCAATCCTTTCAAAGGAAAAATCCACTGCTCACTCAGTTCTACAGCTGTTGGGTTCCATGGCAGCTTCCATCACCATTGTTCCCGTGGCCAGGTTTCACATGAGGCTTCTACAATGGCTACTGCTCACCCAATGGTATCCTTTTCACCATCCTCTTTCAGCCATGATTCGAGTAACCCACAAGTGCAAACAGGAATTATTAAACTGGTGGATGACACACAATCTCTCAGAATGGTCTCGCCCCTTCTCCCCCCGGCAACCCAAGGCCACAGTGACCACGGACGCCTCCCTGATGGGGTGGGGGGGCTATGTCAGAGACAGACAGTCCAAGGCACTTGGTCCGAACTGGAGGCCCATCTGCATATAAATGTTCTAGAGCTGAGGGCAGTGCTTCTGGTGTTGCAAGCATTCCATTCCCTGCTGCCGTCTGGGACAATTGCGATTCAGACAACATGGGGGTGGTCTGGTACATCAACAAGCAAGGTGGAACGAAATCTTATCCCCTTTGTCACGAGGCCATGAGGATATGGCAATGGGCAATGGCTACCAACCATTTTCTTCTAGCAACACACATTCCCAGGAGTTCCAGCATTATAGCAGACAGACTCAGCAGGTGCATTTTTGAACCTCACGAGTGGTCCTTGAATCCCTTGATAGTGGCGGAGATCTTCCACTGCTTGGGCCGTCCTTGTTGCGACCTCTTTGCATCCCCGACCAACTACAAATGCAGCAACTACTTCACCCTGATTCCCCCTCCAGGACAGTCACCCAGGGACATTAGTCCACGATTGGCCCTCGGGTCTTCTTTACGCATTTCCACCCTTTCCCCTCATTCCCCAGTTTCTAAAGAAAGCCTGTTGGTTGAAGAGCAAGGTGATCCTCATAGCACCATATTGGCCTCAACAGATTTGGTTCCCCTTCCTTTGGCCTCACCTACTAGATCGACCATGGATTCTCCATCCAACCCCGGAGTTGATCTCACATCCACAGAACCTGATTCATCCCAGCTTGAACAGCCTGAAGCTCACGGCTTGGCTACTCCAGTTCCCTTGATTGCCAGGCAGAATGATCTTTCTTTACCAGTACGTGATATTCTCATTGCTTTTCGTAAGTCTTCCACTAGAATTACTTATCTGAGCAAGTGGAAAAGATTTACCTGTTGGCTGAAAGATAAACAAGTAAACTCATTTTCAGCACCAGTGTCGATAATACTACACTATCTGGCCGACCTGTTTCAATCGGGTCTATCGGCCTCTACCATTAGAGTTCATTTGGCTGCAATTTCTAATTTTCATGAGGGTGTCCAAGATTCCTCTTATGTCCCATAAATTGTGCAAGACCTTCATAAAAGGTGTGAATCATCTAAAGCCACCTTTTAGAGAATATTCAAAGATGGGATTTATCATTAGTTCTACAAGCTCTGACAATGTCACCTTTCGAACCAGCCTCTTCTTGCGACCTCAAGTATTTGTCATGGAAAACCTTGTTTTTGGTCGCCATTACTTCTGCCAGACGTATTTCAGAGCTTCAAGCTTTATGTATCAAGAGTCCATACTTGATTTTTCATAGAGATAGAGTGTCTCTGAGAACTAATCCGTCATTTCTGCCTAAAGCGATCTCTGAAATGTCCATTAATCAAGCTACTGAATTGCCAGTTTTCTTTCCCAATCATTCAAACAGAGGAGAGTATTGCCTACATACCCTAGATATACACAGGCAAATCCATTTATACTTAAACAGGACTAAACCTTTTCGTAAATCTGACCAGTTATTTTTGGCCTTTTCTGGACCTAGATTAGGATCTGCTGTTGCTAAGGTCACATTAGCTAGATGGTTAAAGGACTGTGTGACCTTGATTAGGATCTGCTGTTGCTAAGGACACATTAGCTAGATGGTTGAAGGACTATGTGATCTTTATTTATACACAACGTAATATCTCGTTGCCTACTACCATGAAAGCTCACTCAACAAGGTCGGTGGCAACTTCTGCTGCCTTCCATGCCAGAGCTTCTTTACATGACAGCTGTGCAGCTGCAACTTGGGCTATGTCTCATACCTTCATCAATCATTACAAATTGGATTTGGCCTCCAGGGGAAGAGCATCTTTCAGTTCTATGGTGCTCAGGAATGTCCTTCCTTGAGAGCCTCCCAGGAATAGAGGTAGCTGGGGACTCTGTCCCATGTGTAAGGAATGAACGAGGATTAACAGTATCAGGTAACGTAGTTATGTCTTACCATAACATTCCATTTGTATTGTTGATCCTCGTTCAGTCATTATGACCCTCCCTCCTTCCCCCTCCTGTGGTTTCTAGTGGATCTCACCATCCGGTTCTCTTAGGTTATTTGACCAGAGGTAGCCGCTACCTTCTTTGACTTGCAAACTCAATCTGAGGTAACAGGGAGAGGGGGGTTGTGGGTAAGAGTTTAGCTCGAGAGTTTGAAGCTGACGCAAGCTTGGAAAATGGCTGGATCGGTTCCGAGCTCGGAACCGATACCCATGCGTAATGACTGAACGAGGATCAGCAATACAGATGGAACATTATGGTAAGATATAACTTCTTTTTACTTGGGTTCATGTCATCCAAGAAGGGAAAATGTCAGTGTGGGAGGCAGATTCACCATAATGACTGACACAACCAGTGCTTTTTTGCCTAGGTGCTTCCCATGAGCATAAGCAATGCTCTTATTGTCAAGTGTTCATTCCAATGATCCTCTGTAGTCACTTATCTTCCCTCTCCATATACCTTGAGAACCAATGTCTTAAATTGTTGGATCGGTCTGCTGTGGTAAAATCCTCTTATCTCAAAGGACAGCCATCTTCCAAGAAGAAGGCCAGGAAGTCTAGGCCTGATCTGGTTGTTATCCAACCTCCATTAGATGTCACTCTAGAAGCTAGTGAATGCCCTGATGAATGTCTGCTGCTTGCAATGATTTCTTGTGCCGTGACCCTGTCAGAGGCTTACATGGATCCGAATTCTCAAAATCAGTCCAGAAACCAAGAACAGTCACACTGGTGGGAAAAGACTTCAGAGTCGAGTACTGCTCAAAACATAAATTTATTACTTTAACAAAAAAAAAAACCTCATAAAACAACAATAGAGGTTAAGCACTTTCGTCCTCTGGTAACTGGACTTCATCAGAACAATTACCCATAAGTCAAGAAGCCTTTTTATACATCATACTAAATTAATTGATTACATAATATTCAAATTAGTAATCAGTGTTCTGATGAAGTCCATTTACCAGAGGACGAGAGCACTTAACCTCTGTTGTTTTATGAGTTTTTTTTTAAGTAATACATTTAAGTTTTGAGCAGTACTTGACTCTGAAGTCTTTTCCTACCAGTGTGGCTGTTCTTGGATCCAAATTCTCACAAGTCCTCTGAGACATTTCAAATGTATGAATTTATATTGCATTTGTTATCACTATTTTTAACTGTTTATAGGTAGGAGGAGACTGCTTATTAACAAGCTTTACTTTGATTCATATTTTGTTGTTTTATCTTTAGTTTCACTTTTGAAGCCGCGGTGGTGCAGCGGTAGCATTGTTGCCTCACAGTAAGAGATTTTCCCATTTGATTCTCGGCTGGACCGCCTTCTTTGTGGAGCCTGCATGTCCTCCCAGTGGTCGAGTGGCATTCAAAAGACATGCGTGAATGGGCATGTCTTCGTTGAAGGTTGGGCGTTGGGCTGGCCCCTCGGCACCATAAAAAAAATCGACTGCCAATAATTAGCGGACCGGAGTTCCGCTGTGGCAACCCCTAACCGGCAAAAGCCGAAAGAAAAACAAACATCTTTAGTTTCATTTTTGGTTGTGAGAAAGGGATAGGTTTTGGACAGGCAAGCTCTAGCCACCACAAGGGGCCTAGACAGCTATAAATTTACACAGACTGCAGAGAGGAAAATTCTGAGCATATCAAAACAATCCTGTCTTGGTTTGTGATTTGTTGTGGAGTTGACTGGTAAGAGAAGTTTTATTTATTTTTACTGTTAAAAGGAGGTGCGACTGCGAGCTATATTGAGCAGAAGCTACTGCACGCTTGCAACGTAAAGAAATTATAACTTCTGTCTGGCTGATAAGAACTTGTATGGTCAGAACAACTTTATTGTATTTTATTATTTAGTTGGATATTGCTGGTATAATTTTTGTCATAGAAGTTGATTTAAGTTCCTTTGAATTCTTTGCTACTGACTTTGTGCAATTTTTTTTCCTTTGCAATATTTTATTCAATTAAAGCTGAATATGGATTCCTTAAATGAGTATGCAATTAACGATTTGCTAATGCACAAATATGTTGTACAAATGCTATGCATATTTAAAGGTAACAGCTGATAACACTGGTGATCTTTGTTACCTCGTGTCAGAAGTTGGATGATTTGCTTACCATTGTTAGAAGCAAATCTCGACTTGATGATGATTGCACATGTGCAATTGGCATGGCTTGGAGAACTGTTGTATTGTATATTAATGACTGGACTGATGAACTAAATAATGTTGGGCATAGAACAAATAGAACAGATTTAGGAAATTATGCATCTATTTTCTGCAAAGAACATTCAACTCCTATGAAACATGATGAGGCCCCTGAGAACTATGGAATTGTGGATGCAAGTACTCAGCAATCTGAGGATCCAGTTTGTTTAGAAGGAAACAAAAAAGAAAGAAAGGAAGAAGTTCTCAACAAATAACAAGGAAGAAAAAGAAACTGACTAATGACTGTAAAGGAAAGAGAATATGTAGTAAAAAGGATTCTGTTTTGTTATGTAACACACTGGTGACAGGGAATGAAGATATCTGTCTAGCAGAAAACTCTCAGTCTACAGAAAAAGGGATCACCTTTCCAATGGAAAAGGTAGAAAAAAGAGGCAAGGGGCAGGTGAAAAGGAAGAAATCAAAACTGAACGTGGAAGGATTGAAGAACATTACTGTAAGACAAAAGAAGAGAAAGACAGATGTTGACTACATGGCTCAAGCTGTGGATTTACAATGCCAGCTAGATGAGAATTTAATACGCAATGAAAACACTGGAATTAATAAGACTAATAGTGATGAAGATCTAGCCTTCGTAACAATTGGTAGAGCATAAATGATTGTATTAGAAGCTGAAGATTCTTCAGAGATGGTCAGCAAAGATATTCTTGTAATTGGAGAGTCAGTTATTAGAGGAACTGATACTTATATTTGCAGAGATGACAGTGAACATTGAGTAGTGTTATGCTTGCCAGGAGCAAAAATAGAAGATGTGAAACAAGTCTTGGAACGCCTTAATGTAAGGAAGTATGGATCTATTTTTATTCATGTTGATACAAATGACGTCACCAACAAAGATTCTCTGTTAGTCGGGAACTGACAGCCCTCCTAGATAGTATAGCTTGTACTGGTGTTAGGACATATTTTTCACAAATCACCTATAGAAAGGATAGTCAAGTCACTGTGAATGAAAATATATTTGGATAAACACCTACATGGAAAAAATGTCCTGTTTTAAAAAATGGAAATGTGCAGAGCATCCAAGCCTTCTTTTGGGCACATGTGTTCAGACAGGATGGTGTGCATTTGTCTAGATCAGGGAAGAGAATTTTTGCAGCAGATATTTTGCAATATTTGACAAACACTAGCCAGGATTTTTGCCAGGTCAAAAATGTAACAGTTCACAGATAGCAACATTTGATGCATCTCTGATGGTTGTTAATGCTAGGAGCATTAATAATAAAGTTTTTTTTATTAGAACATTTGCTGCGTTCCCACAAGATTGATGTTGTTATAGTTTGTGAAACATGGTTAAAGAACAATGACTGGAAACCAGTTCTGTCCGGGTATAAATGTTTTACTGTAACAGACATTCTAACAAAAAATCAGGTGGAGGTATTATGATAGGGATTAAAGATAGCTATGAGACTTGTGATTATTATATGTTCAGTGATAACACCAATACTATAGACTGTGTAACTGTGACAATAAAGACAACCCTGGAACATATAACAATTGTTGGAAGAATAATATTAGCTGGGGACTTAAATTTACCAGAAACAGACTGGAATAATATTGATTCAACAATGTTAGTAAAGAAATTATTCACAGAGTACATTCAGGAACAACAAATGCTTCAGATTGTAAAAAAAACTACCAGGGGACGGAATATACTAGATATTGTTTGTGTTCCCAAAGAAATTACTGTAACTTCAAGTCAAGTTTTACCACCATTGATGTGCAGTGATCATGGGGTCATAAAGGTTAATTTTTTGCTAGATAATTCTGCCAAACTGAAATCTAAACCAATGCACAAAAGGTTAATTACAGATTATAGGGACGCAAAACAGTTACTATATAAAACTAACTGGAGTGAGGTGTTCAATGCAAAACTGCAGATGGAATGTGGAAAGTTTTAAAAGAGAAATTGTTTTGAGTGAAAAAGTAAAAAAATGTTTAACATCAGGATCTAGTTACCTGATTAAGGTGAGAGACAAAAAAATATAACAAATGGAAGCATAGTGTTAGACAAGATCAAGAAAAATTTGAAGAAAATTTCTATAAAGATATTGAGCATAATAGAAAACCTTTTTATAGATACATAAGATGTGGAAGGAGTAAAGATACACAAATTGATAAATTGTGTGCAGATTCTAAAATTTATTCTCAGACACAACAGATTATAGATATATTTCCAAAATCTTATGCAAAACAGTTTGACTCCACAAAAGGGGTGGTAAGTTGTTCTAGTGACATCCAGGTAACCCCAGGTACTGGAATCAAATTAGATTATATTGAAAAAGAACTGTGCAAACTGGATCCAAACAAAACACAGGGAGGAGAAGGAATAAGTAACAATGACCTAAGAACACTTAAGCAAGAACTTCCACTGCCATTACATCTGTTATTCACTAGGTCATATAAATATGGGGAGATTCCTCAAGATTGGAGACATGCACTTATTAAACCTATCTTTAAGGGAAAGGGGAGTAGGACAAACCCAGAATCATATATTCTCTTAAATCTATAATGGAGAAGGTAATACTTGATACGTTATTGTCAGAACTGGATAGGTTGGGACTTGAAACCATATATCAGCATGCATATGTTGAAAATAGATATATTACCATCTGTAACATGGTGTTCTATAACAATATAATAACAGCTATGAATGAAAAATTGTGCTGTGATGTGATTTATATAGATTTAACTTCAGCATTTGACAGGGTCATGCACAAAACACTGATCAATAAATTAGTACAACTAGGTGCTGATGTACTGTTGATAAGATGGATAGCTGCATGGCTTACAAATAGGACATGGCAAGTATCACACAGGGCTCTGTACTAAGCCCTTACTTGTGTAGATTGTATCTTCCAGACCTTACTTTTTCATCTGAGGTGTTCTACAGTCTATATGCTGACGACCTGAAATTGAGTAAACTGATTACAAGTGTTACAGATAAGGCATGTCTGCAAAATAATTTGACTAAATTGATCATTTGGGCACAGGAGAATAATACATCAAAAACTAAGCATATGAGATTTGGGAGACATAAACTGAAAGATGAATATTTAATACAGCACGCAGTGATTGAAACTGTAGACTCATTTAAGGACCTGGGTATATGGGTAGATTCAGCTATGAGTTTTTCTAATCATATCAACCAATTGGCTAATGATAGTTATAGAACTATAGGTTGTATAAAAAAGATTTATAATGTTTATGAAATCAAACATAATGAAGTCATTGTTTGTTAGTTACATTAGACCCAAACTTGAGTATGGAATAACAATATGGAAACCCTATAGGAAAACAAACATGAATAAACTGGAAAGAGTACAGCAGAAATATACTAAGGGCATCCATGGATGTGAAAATCTAAGTTATTATGAAAGACTAAAATATCTGAACTTGTACAGTGTTTCTTACAGATATTTAAGAAGGGATCTTATTCAGGTATATAGGGCATTTAGGGACAACTACCTCTGGGAATGTTTGGGGTTATCAAAAAGTACTAGAGAATCATCAGATAACCTATGTAGAAAATTCTATAGGAATGAGAAGTGTACTAATTGGTTCTCTGACAGAGTAGCTGATGCTTGGAACAGACTACCAAATTACATTAAAGCAAGTACTAGTTTAGATATTTTTAAGAACAGCCTGGACATTTATTATGGGAACAAGTGTTTTGGTATATTAGCAAGCTAGAAGGGCTTTAATGCCCGTGCTTGAAACATTTGTATGTATGTATGTATGTATATGTATGTCTGCTCTGGGCATTGAGGAGGAACCATGGATGATTATATTTCTGAGGGGAGTTCCTCAAATAAGAGATTCCTACTATGATCATCAAATCCTGCCAAGGGACTGAGGCTCCAAGGGTTGTTAGGGCGGACATCCCTCTTAAGAAACAGCAAAAGGCCAATCATATTACCTCTATTGCCTGAGATCCCCAACGTGAATGGCAGGATTTTACTCAAGGTTAGTTTAATGCTTTGATGGCCATAAAGTTTCCTCAAGGGGTGTCTGTCTCTGTTTCTCGGTGGTCTTCTATGCCTGTTAAGAGAGCAAGGGAGCCAGATTCCTCAGATGAGGACCTAGATTCTGGAGATACTCCTTTCAGATTCCTTCTCCTCTAGACTGTGGGTCAGAGGAAGAGATTTGTTGAGCTCAGATTTCCCCCTTGAAAGAATTATCCTTTGGAGATACTATTGCTCACATGATGGAGTACTTTAAGTGGGATCACTCCCAGGTGTCTGACATCTAAAAGGGATTTTATGAGTTTCTACCAAAGGAGTCTTCTACACCATTTGCTGTTCCTCCTGTGTTGGCAGTACTTTTGGACACTTTCTGTGCTGGTTTTGTTGCTCCTGAGTCTCAGCCCCAGCCCCTAAGAAACCTAATAGGTTCTACAAGGTGCCTGATGACTGCAAATTCTTGTTTTAATGTTCTTCTGCTAATCCTTCTGTGGTTTCAGTATCAACTGATAAGCTTTCTAAACTTTTGCCTTCTTCTAAGCGCCCTCCTTCTGATAAGGATAGTAGGGCTATGGAAAGGTTTGGTAAAAAAAAAAAAAAAAAAAAAGGATATACTACTGCCACCTTGTCATTTCAGGCCATTAATTACCAAACCCACATGACCAGGTAAGTATTGGCTCTCCTTTCTCAAGTTGCTAATGTCGTATCTGATCTGTCTGATTCAGAAGAGAAAGATTAAACTCTTTCCCTGCTTGGGTCCACTTCCCAGGTCACTCGTCACTCCATACAATGCAGTTACAATGCTGTTGATGCCTCTTACAGAGCTCCTGCCTATGGTTCAGTGATGAGGTGTTATTCCATGTCTTTGTTTTCAGGCCTAGCCTGATGAGATTAAAGACAAACTTTTAGATGCTCTTCTGGATAATAGTCTTTTTGACACAGCAGCTGCTGATCTCTTCAAGTCCCTCCAGGATAAGGGTAAGGCCATGCAGGAACTCAAGCATATTTTTTTCTCCCCTATACTCAAATTTCAGAACAATTACTCTTCTAAATCTGCCTTTGTTCATAGGCAGACTCTTTAACCTCCCAAAGGTAAGAAAGGGTCCAGGCGTATTCTTCCTGCTAAGTCCACTCAGACTCCTACGTCTCAGAAGCCTTCCATTGAGAAAAAGTCTGTTTCCATTTCTATTTGACATTTTGACTCCTCTTCCCCTCTGCCAAGTCCGCTTGTCTCTCTGTCTGTCTGGTTCTCTCCCAAATTGGCAACAAATCACCTCAAACTCTTGGTTGCTGTCTATCATTTGTCAGGGGCATTTCTTGTCTTGGAAATTTCTTCCCCTTGTTTAGGCATTCTGCAGCCTCCTTCAGAATAACTTTCTCTTCTCCCAGAGGTTTTGCAGTCCCTTTTGAGTTGGGGCACCATTCAACCTGTTGCACCCACCCAAGTGGGAAGAGCCTTGCACTCCAGAATGTTTTTGGTTCCACGGAAGGAGAGGACTTTGAGACCAGTTCTGAACCCCTCTCTCCTCAACACTTTTCTCAAGGTTCCTTCTTTCAGGATGTTGTCTCTTCAGACTTTGTTTCTCCCTTTTCTCCTCCAGGCCTTCTTAGTCTCTTGATGCCTGTCTTCGTTGTTCACCCTCTGTTCGGGAAATTTTTATGTTTCTCTGTTTCTTCCTGATTTTGAGTTATCTGCTCTGCCCTTTGGCCTTTCTACTGCCCCAGTGGTTTTCATCAAATATCTTGCTCCTGTCATTACCTTTTGCAGGCTCCAAGGAATATGAATATTCCCTTTTTCTAAAAGACCTACTTATTCAGGATTCCTCTCCCAGCAGTCTTCTACAAGATCTTCACTTTACCACTTGTCTTTTACAAAGTCTGGGGTTCACCATCAATCTCAAGAAGTCCTTCAAGGATTATAACTTTATCTGCAGGATTCAGACCATTCCCATGATGGCCTTTCTTCCTGCTTCCAAGGTTTTGTCTCTGGCAACCTTTTTCCATTCTCTTTTTCCTTTGTCCTCTCTCATGGCCAGGGAATTCCACAGTAGGGAGATGTGGCCTCCACCATTCCCATGTTTCCTGTTGTCAGGTTCCATATGAAGAAACTTCTGTGGTACTACATATTGGTGTGGCCTCACATTGCCACTCCCTGGAGTTGCCTGTTCCTCTGCTTCCTTGTCTCACACTTGAGCTGCATTGGTGGATTCAACAAATTTCTCTCAATCTGGGACTGGCCTTTCGTGCTGCAGGTCCTTCCCAAGAAATGTTCATGGATGCCTCCAGTCTGAGGTGGGGTGCTTCTTGTGGCCCTCTGAAAGTTCAGGGTCTCTGTCCTCTTCATTAGAGGTCAGGCCATATCAACATAAAAGAGATGAGGGCTCTGCATCTGGCTCTACAGGCCTTTCATTCCTTTTTTCTCCTGGGCCCACTGAAAGCCTTCATGAACAATACCACCGTGATGTGATATATCAACAGGTGTGGGGGTACAAGGTCTTATCTCCTTTGCAGTCTAGCTCTTCAGGCCTGGGATCTGGCTATCAATTATCAGATAACTCTTCAGGCAGTTTATATTCATTCAGGGCAAAGTCTAGTGGCAGACTCTCCAAGTAGGTCCAGAACACAGGCTCACAAATGGATACTTCACTGAGATGTGTTTCTGGACATAGTCCATCGGTAGGGTATTCCACAGGTAGATCTCTTTGCCTCTCATCTGAACAGACAACTTCCTCTATTCTGTTTGAGAGTATTACATCTTCTGACTTGGAAAGTGGATGCCCTGTCTTTTCGTTGAAAGGGAATGTTTCTGCATGCTTTTTCTCCCATTTCCCTGCTACCAAGGGTTCTACACAAGATCCCCCTTCTTTTTCATCTGGTCAGGGGCAGTCACCATAAGTTACCTCACTGGTAGATTTTCTCACACAAGTAGTGGATCTCTCATCTATCCTCACCTGTCCACTCTTCAGATTACATGTGGGTGATAGGGTTTGATCCCCTTTAGGCACCCCTTTTCTGAGGACATGCCTTTGGTTCTGTAGGAGACCAGGAAACCCACTACCAGAAAATCATATATGTCTAAATGGAAAAGCTTTTCTGTTTGATGCCCCTCTCACCATCAGGATCCCTTCTCAGTAGGGATTCCTCTGGTTTTCTTTTATTTGTGTGATCTGTTCCATGCTGGCTTAGCATATTCTTCAGTTAAAGCTCAGATGTCAGCTGTCTCTGTTCATCTGCCCCTGAACCCTCCTTTAGTTTTTCAGTTCGAGGTCAAGCGATTTCTGAAATGCGTCCTGTATATCAGGCCCCCAAGAAAACCTGTTCCTCCTTCTTGAGACCTTAATTTTATTCTTGAAAAATTGACATAGGCTCCTTTTGAACCTGCTAGTTTAGCTTCCCTGCAGCTTTATACATGTAAGACTGTTCTGTTGTTGGCTCTTAACTTGCCAAGACAGTTTCTAAGCTTCAGGCCATTCCTCCTTTTTTAATTGTTCACGGAAACAGGGTGTCTCTTTGTACTTATCCTTCTTTTATGCCCAAGATGGTTAATGATCTCTTCCTTAATCATTCTATTCAGCTTCCTTCCTTTTTTCCTCCTGTTCGGTTTGCCAGCGAGAAGGGTCTCCACACCTTGAACCTACATAGACAGAAAAAGGGTATTTGCAAATCTGAGCAACTTTTTTTTTTTTTTTTTTATCCCAGGACTTTGGGTTTAGCTGTTTCCAAGCAAGCCATCACCTCCTGGATCTTTAATGCTGTTTTCTTTTGTTATTCCTTCCATGGCAAATGTCTCTCTTCATCTGTAAAGGCACATTCTGCTAGCATGGCAGCCTATTCTGGTGTTATTTGGTCCTCTGTTCGTACCTTTACTAAGCATTACAAATTAGATGTTGTTTTGATGGCCAAGGCAGATTTTGCTAGGGCTATTCTGCATGGGTTTGTAGAGGGCTCTTCTGTGTCTTCCTCCTCCCAGTCTTCTTCTTAGCTCTTGTACTCTCCCTTCAATGAAGAATACTACAACAGTGATATGGAAGGACATTGTGTAAAATCTTGCCATAATACTAGATGTCTTTCTGTTCACTGTTGCAGTATGCAGTCCCTCCCTCCTTCTCCCTTCTGTTATGGGTTTATAAGTGTTTACTAGGCTAATGACCACAAGGGCCTTTTTAAGCCTAGCCATGCATTCCAAATCTCTGACAAGTTCTGATACCCTTGATAAGTGTAAGCAGGGATTTGGGAAATGAAACATTTACAAGCAGGAGCGTGGGAGATGAACCATTTGCAGGTTGCCTGTGTTCATTAGAGATGCCACACTAGGGATGAATTTCCTGTTCCCCATCCAGTTGTGCAAGTTGCAGTTGAATTGGGTTAGGGAGGAACTCTTTAGAGCAAGAATCAGTTGTTAAACCTGACATGCTAAAAAGTTATCATTTGTTAAACCTGACATAAGTTGGCAATTGCGCTTACGAGCATTTATGGATCCAGGCCTTAATGAAACATGTTCTATAACATGTATTTTAAAATTAAGGAACCTTTGGAGATAGATCACTTATAACGTTGTTGCCAAACTGCAACTTTTAATAGTCCAGCAAGATATGGCAGACAGTCCTTACATGGTTAGTACTGCTTATACAACAAACATTAGTGATTTACATATCCTTATAATTATTTAGCATTTCTATGAACTTTATGACCAACCTAGGAGGGAGTTACCTGATGAGTTATAAAAGTCATAGTAAAAAAGACATGTTTGAAGTAAGGTTAACAGTATACATTACAGGATTGGTATTTACTAACTCAACCCTATTTTGTATTAATGAGTGGTTGGGTTAACAAGTTTTAGGCAACAGGACATAATTTTAACATGAATACTAACTCATAGGTATTAGTAGCCTGTATACACCATCGTTTCAGCTACCGATAATGATAACATAAACCAGTGGGTAAATTGTTAAGTACATAAACCTAACTCAGTGATAGGGGAGCTAACTAAATAACAAGCACGTTAGTCATCTTGTCACAAACATATGAGCGTAACCAACACTACAGAGTACGGAGTTTGAATTTATTAAGATAGATTTTACCGTTAACTTTGAACAAAGTATTCTATATGTGGTGTGGGTATCACCTTACAGACTAGTAAATAGATACGCTACGTCCTTTCACTACCCCAACTCACCACAACATCAACAAGTGAATTATTAAGGCTAACATAAGGAGTTACAGTACTCCAGTAGTATTAACTTTTTAGCAAGTCAGGTTTAACAACTGATTCTTGCTCTAAAGATTAAATTTATTATAGACTACTGTGAAGTGCGATTGACGCTACTCCTGTTGTTTTGCAACAAGGTAGGCAGAGAAGTTCAAACAACATAACGTGTAAGCTATACAGCAATTGACAATGTAGGTTTGATGCTTGCTTGTAATTTTAAGGTTATTTCTTTAAGAGCTAGTTAAGTACGGAGCTGGGTATGATTGGTCAATTTTTTGATTTTGTAACTTTTTGAATTCTACCACTGGGTATGGTACTGTTTGTCTGAAGAAGTCCGGATAAGATCCGGACGAAAAGCGCTTTACGTACGTTGACTCAGTTTTAAATGGTGATTCAGTTTTATGACTTTTGGTTTTACATTCTTTTACTTGGTCGTGGAAGTACATAATAAATTCAGTGGATTATCTGTGGACTATGTGTGAATTCTCTGTCTGTTCGCTGGGGTTTCAGTGCCTGATTCTCAGTTACTACATATAAAAAGAAATTGGAATATCTTAATAGTTAATCGGGATATTAAGAAAATTGTGGGTAGTACACCCAGTTTTTGCTATAAGAACAGCAAAAATTTAAAGAGACTTTTGTGCAATGATAGACATATCAAAGGAAACACAATTGATAGAACATCCCATCCAGGGACTATACTCTGTAATAAATGTAATATGTGCAAGCATATTACAACAGATACACATTTTTATATACCAGGGCTTAACCAGGATTATTACTTCAATGCACAAGCCAGTTGTGATACCTTTAATGTTATTTACCTGGCTACATGTGATAAATGCCAGGCATACTACGTAGGTCTAACCACGAGGAAATTAAAGAAACGCATTTACAATCACACATATGAAATTAGGAAAGCAATCTTGACCAATGCTTTAGCAAAACATGTAAATGATTACCATGATCATAAATTTTATTTTCGGGTAATAGATGTGGTTAGAAGAATAAAAAGAGGAGGGGATACCATGGTACATTTAGAAAACATTGAACTCGAATGGATCTTGAGACTTAGAGCTCATATACCTCCGGGACTCAATAGCATGGTTAGTTTAAAATCTGTATTAGCCTCGAGGTAGTTTAAACATTATCTGATTTTCTAAGAAACTTAATTTTTCTATTTTTATAAAAGAAGTCTGGTATTTTCATACCAGTAGTTTGTTTTGTTTGTGAATATTCTATTAACCACATTAGTATGAAATTATTAAGTCAGTATTAATATTTTCAGACTTATATGATACCACCTTTTAATGTAATACACATTCAAAGAAAGCTTTTAGTGATCTGAATGTGCTACATTTTATATCAGTTGATCATTTGGTTATCATAACATGTTTTTTATGGTTGGTTCATATATATATATTTTTCACACTTTTTATATACATACATACTTATACATACTTTTGATATAATACATATATTCATATTCATATTTTTTATATGGTATACATTTTTTCATTCAGTGTACACATATTCATACTTTCATATATACATGGCACATTTTTAGTGTATTCAGTGCTATCTATATACATTAGACACATGTTGTCATCATTTAGATAAGTCTTTGTATATATATTTTTTGCACTTTAAAAGTACACAATTTTTCATGTATTTGTTATTTGTTTTGTATTGTCTTTGGAATATTTTATATCTTAATTAAGTATTCATTTATTTATATTGAGCAGTATATATCCATTTCTTCATAAGTGAGCTAAAGCATTAATATACACATGTTTTAATATAAAGTTTTTAAATGCAAGTCCTAAAGGTAATGTCTCTTTAACTAAGTTGATGTTAAATGAATTATTGTTTAATTAATTAATCAATTGAATGAAGAAAGAGCGGGAAATTATGTTATGATTTTTATTATATAAGCATTTGATTTTTCATTAAGTATTATAACCTGAGGAAGCATACAGTCCGTATGCGAAAGCGCTTGTTATTTATAAATAAAATCTTAACATTTTTTACATCGTGGTGATCTTCATTTGGTGTTCCTGGGGATTCTCAGTTACTACAGTGGAACAATGACTTCCTTGGACTTAAATGCCATACCTTTGTTTATAAGTTGCTCAACATAAAATTATTTCTTCACTTCTGTAGACAGGTGATGGTCAAAGGCTAGATTGCTATCTATGTGTGTCCCCAAGTCATTGACTACTGGTTCATCTCTAAGGGATGTGTTGTCAATATGATAGTTACCAGGGGTGGATGACTTCCCAAATTATACTGTTATGCATTTCTTGGCATTTAGTTTTAGTCCATGGCTCTGATACCAGTTGTTTATCTGTGTCAGCTGCATCTGGAGAAGATTTGTGGCAGTGTGGGATTCAATGACAGCTCATAATTTGCAATCGTCTGCAAATTTAGTCAGCCAGAAACCACTGACATTGGCCTTGACTTCAGAGAAGTAAATGCCAGAAAGGAGAAGTCCAGGGACTGATTCCTGAGGGACTCCACTTGTGACTGGCCTCTTTGTAGAGGTGGACTCTCCAATTCTAACTTCCTGGGTCCTGTCTGTGAGCCACTTGGCTATCCACCAGGTGACATACGAGTTTGTACATAACCTCTTAAGTTTGTCAAGAATGCCCAAGTGGGGTACTGTGTCAAATGCCTTGGCCAGGTCAAGGTCGGCAGTGTGAACCATTTTTCCCTCATCCATTGATTTGGTTACCTTCTCAAAGAAGTCCACCAGGGTGAGTAGGCATGATCTGCCCTTGATGAAACCAAACTGGGATGGGTCCAGTGTCTGGAGGTTTACTATTGCTCTGTTGATCATTTCCATGATAATTCTTTACATGGCTTTACATACAAGACTAGTGAGACTTCTGGGTATGTGGTTTCCAGGGACTGTAGATGGCCCACCTTTGTGCAGAGAGATGACTGTTACTGTTTCCAATTCATGAGGCATGAAGCCTATTTGGAGGCTACAGTTAAATAATAATTCCAGAGGCCCTGATAGGTCATGTTTCATGCTATTTAGAAGGCATCCTGGGATATTGTCTGGGCCCATTGATGCAGTGTTCTTGGTCTTAAAGAGAGCATTAAGGACCTGTTCCCTAGTGATAGTAGGAGTTGTTATATTTGATGGTATTTCCTGAGGGAAGGTTGAGGGGGAGAGGGGGCTAACGTTGGAGATGAATTTATCAGCCAGGAGGTTTGCTATATTTTCTAGCTCAGTATAGGTGACTCCATTTACAATGAGCTCTGCACACAATTGTGTATTGTCTATAAGTTGATGCCCATATGGCTCTTGCCCCTGTCCTTTGTTACCATCTTGGCCAAGAACTCTTGCTTGTTTTCCCTTTTGAACATTTTTCTTCTAGATATACATGTCCTATGTAGTCTTTGGGGAAATGTTGTTCCTCCTAGGGCAATTCAGTTATGAGTATTTGTGTCTGTACATCACCTTTATGACCTATATGGGGAGCATACATGTGACATATGGTGCCTAAAAATCTAAAGGCTTTGGTATACTGGCCAGATATTGGGCCATCCTTGGCAGGAGATCCCTTCAGTGAAGAATACTGCAGCAGTGAAGAGAAGAATATCTACTGTTATGATACGATTTTACACAACTATACTTTTCCGTGTCCCTGGAATAGTATGCTGCCATTGGCTGCTATTTTGTTGGTGTGTACCTGCTGATTTTGTGCTACAGTTAGTAATGCCCATAGGTCCTTTTACTGGTCATTTTGATTGAGTTCCACTCCTTCTAGTCCAGAGACTTAGGAAGGGTGGAGTGGAGGTGGACAACTGCTCTGGGCATCGACTTATAGGGAGTGCTAAATAGTTTAAAAGTCTACAAGCTGTCATTAAGTGATCATAAGCAGTATCACTTAAAAGCTGTTTGTAAATGGACAAATTGCTTTTTTTTCCTTTAACGGTAGCAACAAGTTATTAGGTTATTATATAAGTTGTCAAAACCTTAAGAAATGGTATGACAGTTTATAAGCTGTCATTAAGTGACTGTGATTAGTTATAGGTGGCAGAGGGGACACCAAATGTGTGTGTTGCTTAGGGCACCCAACTTCCCTACTATAGTTCTGTTATAGCTCATACTTTTAGGATTACTGTATCCCATATGTATGCCTTACATTTGCCTGTATTGCATCTTTCTCATCTCATCAGGTTTTCTCTTCTCGCCATCATTGTTGTTGTCCCTATCTTGGTGTTATCTCAAACAGGTTTATCATGTTCACATTGCCCGTAGTTATATATAAAATTAACCAGGCTTAGTGATGATCCCTTTCACATGCATGTGGTCGGAGAGTACTTCTTACCACCACCAGCTATATTCTTACTTTCAGCCACTTCTTTATCCATCTTGCTATTTCTTTGCTCAGCTCTAATTCCCCAAGGTTACTCAGTAGCTTTCAGTGAGAAATATGCTAAAGACCTTGGTAAAATCCACATAGACTATGAATATATTGTACCTTTATCAAGCTTAGAAGTAAATTAGGTATGTCTGGAAACATTGGCTGTGTCTTCTTTTAAATTACTCCATCTCTTTTCAGGCCACTGAATTTAGACTTAATGGTCTGCAGTTAGCAGGGCTGCTCTAAATTTCTTTTTTTTTTTTTTTTGTGCAGCAGGACTACTATAGCCTTCCTGTAATCCAACATCTTTCTGGAAGTCACTAACTGAACATTTTTTAAAGGGATCTGCTAGTAACTTTACAAGGTGTCTGAGGATTTTCAGTGGCAATTCATCCAGCTGTAGGGCTTTATCCTCCCTTAGTTTGCCAAAAGACCATTCTACCTTAGATGCATATAACAAGCTGTCTTTCCAAACTTTTCCCCTTTGATTTTCTATCCTTCCCAGACTGGCATTCATATCCACCATAAACTTGGAGGCAAAGAAATTATTCAGTGCTTCCTCTTGATGTTCAACATGTAGATTACTATTGCAGTAGCCTTAGTTATTTGGGTTATATCCTTGCCTAGGATATGACCACTGGGCAGCCTTCAAAGATTTAGGGCATATTCCACAAGCCTAAACTGCCAGTGGCTTAAGCAGAGCTATATAAAAAGAAGTTTGGGCACCAAATGGTTCAGTGCTTTCTTGCCCTTGAAGTGCTCTGCTTCTGTGAGCTTTGTGGAACTGAAGGTCTGCTAGTGTTCCTTTCAAAGCTGGCAGTTAAGTAGCCTTCTGGGGAAAACATTCCACTACATTATTTTTATGGGAAAATTTTGTTTTTTTCTGTGAATATTTTACGTCTGCTTGGAATTTTTTGGACTACCTTGTTTGCTGAAGTAATTTTTGCTGCTATGTCTTTGCGAAAAACTGTAAAAACATATTTGCTACTCTTATTTTCTGCATCTTTATAGTGTGTATGGAGGGCAGGATGTTATGCTTTTGAGCACTGTCATGGAAAATTGTACCTCAGAACCTTCATTTTCCTGTCAGAAGGTTTACTGACTCACCAAGGCTCCGTAACCCACTTTTAGGGCTTCCTTCCTGGCTTGAATATGGAGCAACTGTCGATCTCCATGGTTCTTTCTACTTTTTGCAAGAAGAAGAAAGTTACTAGGGAGTCTTTAGGCATCCAGTGAGCTCTATCACTGCCTCAGCTGCTGATATGTGACTCTGCAGTGGCCAAAACTGGTTCCTTTGACTATTTGTCTTTTACTCCTGGTCCCTTTGGTGTAACTCCTTGTGAAGCCACTAAAGATGGGGAGATTGCTGTGTCGCCTGTGGGTATGTGGCTGCCCCTCACTGGACAAGTGTGAACCACTCTTCTAGGTCTCAAGAGAAGGAGCAAGTCAAGGTATATTGCTTAGCATGGGTAAGGTGCCTGATTCCCAGGCTTGTGCTCATTGGTCAGTCCCTTTAGGTTCATAGGTTCATAGAGTAGTACTAGGCTAACTGTCTTTGTGGGCCATTTTTAAGCCTAGCCAATTACCCCGTGTGAGAATCAAACCCTGCACCTTTTGTTTATAAGGCAAATACCTTAACCATTATGCCAACCTCCCGCCCAGAATCTCGCAGAAAGAAAGAAAAAGCATAAACTTAAAGTTTCTTCTCCTATATCTTTAACTATGGAGAGGGAAAGGAAATAATTTCTGCTTTTAATAGGTATCCTGTTTCTTCACAGTCTTCGAATAAAAAAAAAAATAAAAAAAAAATCACTTTCAGTCTGACAATGCCTCATAGTCATATGAGCAGGAAGGAGAGGGTGGAGTGTTTTTCTCCAGCTTTCCCTACAGAAGAATTATCATTTTCTGAGACCATAAATAAAATATTTATTTCACTGGAAACATAATGAAATCTCCCTCTCCCAGCCAAAGTATTATGATTTGTTACAAGTGGATTTTCCACAGCCTGCAGTTCCTTATGTAGTGTTTGCCTTTAAGGGTGTTTATTTAACTGCTTACAGTATGCCTAACAGTCAACCTTCTTCCCCCCAAAAGTGTGATAGGTTATATAAAGTACTGACACAAATTCTTGTATGCTAAAGCCATATCATATCCCAAAGTGATTTTTTTTATCTAAGCCTTCTACTGCTAAACATATTGTGAATGCTAACCCCATTCCTTTTGACAAGGATTGGAAAGCTTTTGATATATTTGAGAAGAAAGGTAATCCTACTGCTGCATTAACTTTCAGACTTTTGAACTGCCAGGCTCACATGTTAAATTTTTTAAATGATTTCGTTTGAGTACACAAGAAAGTTAACAGTTAACCTTTCTTCTTCAGAGGTTAAAACTGCTTTGAATTCCTTCATTGTGTCAGCTTCTTGGGCAATCAGTTACTCCTTTAAATGTTATGAATTTGTTGTAGCCGTATTCAGAACATCTGCTACATACCAGTTGCTTGGTTATCTTCTCAAAACCTACCCGATGATGTTAAAGGTTTATATTTTAAATTCTCCTCTGAACAAAGATGTGTTATGTGGGCCCGCTGCTGCTGATGTTCCTAAAAGATTTCGTGAAAGAGAAAAATTGATATGATGTTGTCCTGTTTCGCCTTCATTCTTCATTAGTTGGGTTTGGAACCGATCCTCGGTTCCAAATTGGCCTAATACAAAACCTTGAGGTCTTCCAAGCTCATGGCTGTATCCCTGTCCCATCATGCACTAGTAAAGTTCCCCAGATCTTGTTTGCTGCTAAACAGATCGGGTGCTTCCATATTGGCTCTGGCTAAGTGGGAAACTTCTTTATTCATTATTAGAATATTTTGTCTTTTGCTTGTTTTAAAAACTTAACAATTAGAGTTTTATTGCATATTAGTTAGTTTAGAGTGTTCATTGTTGTGCTTTTTGCCATTGTTCCCTTCCCTATCCCGGCTTAAATTCTCTCTTTTCAAGCCCATTTTAGTTAAAGGGCTTCCTTTTGCTATATTTTATTAACATACAAGCTCGTTTAAGATTTGAGTCTTGTTAGGTGAATTATTGTCTTATATTTTTTCCTGTTCTAATTTAAAGTGTCAGCTCACTTGAGTTAGAGGGCTGCTGTTGCCTGTTTGAATTAGTGGGCTACCTTTTTTCTTCCCTTTCCCTTATTAATAGGCAGGTTTGTTTAAGTTAGAGAATTGCCTCCCCTTCCCTTTTTCTGCTGTAATAGTTAAGGTTGTTTTTTCCTGTTAAAAAAAAAAATATATATATATATATATATATATATATATATATATATATATATATATGTTATAGCGATAGCATTGTTTTTTTCTTAGCTATACTTTTATGTTATTTGTTGTTATTTTGGTTATTTTTGTGATTGACTGTTATATACTGGATATGTCTAAGGAACACAAGGAAACCAAACCCTCTGGGTTCAAAAAGTGTGTGAAGTGTAGCCAGAAGATGTCTATAACTGATGGTCACACTATTTGTGTATACTGCCCTGGAGCAGTGCATCTACAAGAATCCTGTGCCTTTTGTCACTCCTTCAGTTCGAGAGTGCTGCTTGAGAGAAAAAACAAACTTATACTGTTAGGTTTACTGAAGTCCCCCTTCACTGAAGCACTGGAAGAAGGTCAGGGCACTTAAAAATCGGCCAAGTCTCCTTCCTCAAGGTCCGACAAGTCTGGAAAGAGGTCATCTCCTTCTTCTGGTCAATTGGAGCCAGTGAAATAATTGACCAAAGTGGTATCTCCGGATCCAAAGACTGCTGGGTTCGGAAAATCTCCTTCAGTGGCTCCATCTGTATCACTGCCAATGGAGTTTGAATTACAGAGCTGGTCTCTGGAATTGGAGCCAGTTTCTCCTACTTGAAGAACTCCTCTACTGCAACCAGTTAGATCTCCTGCTCCCTCCTCTCAGTCCTCCAGGAGTCTTTCCAATGATGACGTGGATTGGGTAGTGCAGAGACTTTTAAGGACACCGGCACTGGCCAAACTGCTTTTGGCTCCAGCCCAGAGGGATTAGGAACCGACCAAGACCTCCCCTTTGGCATCGATTCCTCCTCTGAGCTGACTTGGGACCTCAGAGCCAGAATGTCTGCAACCGATTGTAGTGGAACGGTTGGGGCCAAGACCAAGTCTAGGAGCTGATGCTCTTAGGTTGGGTCCAGGGAGGAGAGTCGGATCAGGAAGTTGTTGGATCTGAACTTGCCTCTCGGGACTTCAGCATGGGTGAGCTCGACTCCCTACATTGGCCTTGGAGTCAACCCTCTTGGTTCCGGGGATGCTTTCTGGTTCTTCAGAGTTGGGGGTTTCCTCGGATTAGGGGCAGGGGGCTTTCAAGGTGATGAGGAGAGTGCTGTCTCCACAGTTAGCTCCACTCTCGGGTCCTGACATTCTTCCCCATAAAGCAATGGTGTCTGTCTCAGCACAACACCATCCACAGACATGTGGAGACCTTAGGCCTCAGGATGCCCCATTAGGTAAACCCATGTCTTCCAATACCTCTCCATTATACCCATTTGAAGAGGTCCCCCATAAGAGACTTTGCAAGAGGAAGTATTTAGACTCCCCAGAGGAGTCAGTCACTTCTGATACAGACTTTGAATAGTCAGAAGGGTCCCCACAGTCACTCTCTGAGGAGGTCTCCTTTGCAGACATCCTGGAAATTCTTAAACAGAGAGGCGGCTGGAAGTCCATCATCCCTTCTGAGTAGTCTGTATACCTGAAAGTCTTTGGGTCTCACCCTTCTGCCACTTGGGTGTCTCTGCCTTTCAATGAGCTCATGGAATTAGTTAGTTTAAAGGCATGGGAGTCTCCAGACACAGTGGAACCTGTTCCTTGAAGGCCAAACAAGTTTATTACTGCACCATCAGACAAAATTTTCGTACCAAGGGTGTTCCCCTAAATGCTATGGTGGTGGCGACAGCCACCAAAAAAGGGACTTTCAGAGACATCCTCATCTGTCTATCCGCTGAATAGGGAGCCTTGTACAATGGACAGGTATGGAAAGCACACATTTTCTTCAGCGACTTTTGCACTCAGATTGCTGAATTATCTGACGCACTTTACAAGGCTACAAAGATATCTCCTAAAGGCACTAGGAGATACTCTACAAGGTTCAGTAACTGCAGGGGTATCAGACAAAATTTCCTCTCAGCTCTCCATCTTAAACTCTGTGATTGACTCCTCAATGAGGCTCATCTCTTATGCAGCAGATGGAGCGAGTAGAGCAGCGGACTCAGGAATTTCCCTAAGGAGACATTCCTGGATGTGCTTGTGTGACTTTGTGGAACCCTTTAAATCTTCCTTTGTTAATGCCCCCCTTTGATGGCTCATTCCTGTTTGGGCCAAAAGTCAAGGACACACACAGGTATGAGCAAGAAGGAAAGACTCTGTCTGCTGTAGGAGTCTGTTTTTCCTTATCTTCTAGACCTTACCCAAAAGGTCAAAAGGGAGGGAAAATGTGGTTCCAAAAATCCCAGAGAGCTTTTCAAAACACACATGGTGATTCTTCCCCCAGGGGCAGCAGGGGAAGCAGTAATGGAAGTCACTGTCCACGTGGCAAAGGGAGTCTGCAAAATCAGAGCGACAGGGAATCATTCCATGGTAAGCCCTTTCAGCGCTCTTGAAAGGAGGCCCATCTGTTCCTCTCTGGAGGCAGTCGGGGATTGCTTATCTTTGTACCCAGAAGCCTGGCTAGAGATAACAAAAGACAAATGGGTATAAAGTATTGTGCCCAGAGGCTACTCTATACCCTTTTCCTTCCCTATCCAAAACGTAAAGTATATCCCGGATGTTCCACCCAGTCAAAGGGAACAAATAACTCTAGAAATTCAAAAGTTGTTAGACAAAAGAGTTATCCAAACAGTCCCTGCAGATCAAATAGGATCTGGAACTTACTCAAGGTTCTTTTTAGTGCCAAAGAGAACAGGGGACTGGAGACCCATACTGGATCTCAGCAGATTAAACAAATCAGTAAAAAAAACAAAGTTCTGGATAGTAACACTGCAGTCAGTATTCCCTTTTGTGGGAAAAGATGACTGGATGTGCTCTATAGACCTCTAGATGCATACTGCCACATAAAAATGGACAGGCCATCGAGGAGTCATCTGCGCTTTTGGCTGGGAGCCATTCACTACCAGTTTCGGGCTCTGCCTTTTGGTCTCACTACAGCCCCTAGAGTGTTCACCAAGTGTATGGCAGTGGTCACGGCTCAATGAGACATCTAGGATTCAGAGTGTTTTCGTATCTAGATGACTGGTTCCTAACCTCCACCACCAAGCATCTACTAGAAAAAGCAAGAGACACCACATTACATCCCTGCTGTCATCTAGGAATCATGATAAATTATGAAAAATATGCCTTGTTGCCATCTCAGTGTATCATTTTTATAGGAGCAGATCTAGATACAACACAAATGATGGCAAAAAGAGTCCAAGTACTTTGACATCAGGTCTTAAACCTTCTTTCCAGGAGAAAAGTACAGGCAAGAACAGTACTCAAATCTTGGGAACCATGGCAGCAGCAATAAAGTTAGTTCCATTAGCACACCTGCACACGAGGATTCTACAGTGGCTACTGTTCACTCAGTGGCCCTTACAATAACTTCCCATGTCCCATCAAATTTCTATAATGGAATCTTGCAAGAAGGACTTTTGCTGGTGGCTTCACTCCACTCAAGTGACATCAGGTCTACCCTTTGTTCTTCCGTCTCCATTAGCCACAATAACCATGGATGCTCCCAGATAGGGTTGGGGGGCATTATTTGGGAAGAACAGTCCAAGGTGTCTGGCAGAATCTTGAGGCCCATTTGCACATCAATATCCTAGAGATAAGAGTGGTGTTTTTAGCGTTGCAAGCATTTCAGGATTCTCTTCTGCTGGGAACTGTTGAATACAGACAGACAACATGTCAGTTGTTTGGTACATAAACAAACAAGGAGGAACCAGGTCCTACCCCTTATGTCGAGAGGCTCTGAGAGTATGGCAGTGGGCAACCTTCTCAACGCTTTCTGATAGCAATGCACGTCCCTGGGAAATCCAGCGTGATAGCAGACAAACTCAACGGAGCGATTCTGATGCCTCATGAGTGGTCTCTAAAACAGAAACCTGAGGAGATGATTTTCCACAAATGGGGTCATACTCATCCATAAATGCTAAATGCAGCAGCTTTTTTGCCCTAATCCCCCCTCCAGGGGAGTCACCAGGGATGCACTTCTACATGATTGGCCCTCAGGTCTCCTATATGCCTTCCCCTCCCTTTCCATTGATACCCAAAGTTCTTCAGAACACAAGCTCATTGGGAAGGAACTTAATACTCATTGCTCCATACTGGCCTTGTCAAATCTGGTTCACCTTCCTTTGGCCTCATCTCCAGGAGGAGCCGTGAGTTCTGGACCTAGTCCCAGACCTTCTGACTCATGCATCAGGGATGCCTCATCCCTCTCTTCAAACCCTCAAATTGACAGCTTGGCTGCTCTGATTCCAAACATAGCCAGGCTCACTAATCTATCTTGATCTCAACTCATAAGGCTTCAACGAGGAAATTATATATGAGCAAATGGAAAATATTTTCTTGCTGGGCATTAAATAACCACATCAATCCTTTTTCTGCACCTATAGCATCCATTCTTGAATTTTTGACAAAGCTGTTTAATGAAGGTGCAGCTGCAGCCACTATTCGAGTTCAGTTAACAGTGATACCTAATTTACACATAATTGAATCAGGCCTAGATCTGATGTCTCACAGACTATGTAAAGCTTTTCTGAAGGGCACTATTTCATTAAAGGACAACCACACCCACAGGGCCAGATTCAGGAAGCCTCCGTGTAAGAGTTATAACTCTTACACGGAGGCTGCAGTGAAACTGTGTGATGTCAGCATGTCATGCATATGCATGAGGTGCATGAGATATGCTGAATCACACTAGTAACTCTTACACGGTCTGTGTAAGAGAGTAGGGGGCGTGTCAGTAGGCTAAGCCCTGCAAGCGGACACGCCCCCGGAAGACTAGAATGGCTGAAAGTAAACAGCCACGAGAGAGGCCATGGAAATGTGCATAAACACACTACACAACACATGCCCCGATAGACCATCACTGTATAAAGTGAAGAGATGTAATAAAATTAAATTAAAACCTTTTTTTTTTAAAACCCCGTAAATGTTTGCTACTGTGTGCGCCCGTGTGCGCGGGTGTGCTACTAGCGCAATCACAGTTAGCAATCAGTGGAAAAGGATATAAGAACTAAATATGCAAAGCAAGCTAAGAAGTAATAGCTTAGCGGTAGAGTTGCTGGCCTTAGAGTAGGCAGGCAGGGTTCGAGCCCCCACAACAACCTTTTTTTTTTTTTTGTAAATAAGCACTAAAAAGCCCCCTGAAAGTATTGTACACATGTAAATGTATTCCCTTTTGTAAAATGGAATGAAACGGAGCATATATTTTGAAGTAACATAAGAATAAAAATAGTCAGAAATGTACTGATAGCTAAGCTGCCGTGAGACAGAGTGCCCGTAGCTGAGTAGTGTTTAAAAAGCTGCAAACTGCGTGCCCGTTGCCAAGCAGCGGGTAAACAGGCTGAAACTGTGTGCAATTAGCTGAACATGTGTGTCACTAGCCAATTAAGATTTATCCCAGCGCACACCGTTTGTGCGCCGCTCCCACAGGCTAACTGCCAGTGCGCGTTACCTCCGCGCAAACGAGCGCAGAACAGGTTTAAAGTGCTTAAAAGTGCTTTTGGCATGTTTGATTGACAGGTCCTCAATTCATTTCTGCCAGGAAAAGCAAAAATCAGTTGCCAGATTCGAACCCAGGATACCATGCACTAGAGTCAAGGAACTAAACCACCAAGCCATGACAGCAATACCTAGAAATGCAGAAATAGCATATATATGGGATAAAACCCAGAATGGAGCATGAGAAAGCATTTTCAGTGAAGTAGATACAATTCCAAAACGGCCAATCAGAGAAATGTGCGGGAAAAGCGGCATATATAAGCCCCATAGGCGGGAATACACAGCATAACTGATTGTAGAACAGACTTGCAGTCAGCATGAGTGGAGTAGGTGAGGGACGTTGCTTTCGAGCACAGCGTTGGGGCGTTGAGGAGTCCAGATACATGGTCTGGCTCCTTGTCCATAATCACGAGGCCCAACTCATGCAGGGCCAGGTCTCATGGGGAGCATATAGGGCAGAGGCGTGGGACCAGTTGGCTCGTGATCTGACCAGTGCTACTGGCATTCCACGCACTGGTGAGCAGGTCCGTCACCACCATGCGGACCTGAAGAGACGCAAGCAGGACCAATTGAACCGTTGGATCCAGGAGGCCCGGCAAATGCCCAACGCCCCACTACTGAGTAAGTCACATTTTACTCATGTATGTAAGGATTTCAACCAGCTGATACCATGGAGATGTGTAGTCCAATATTATTCCCTTTGTATTACAGCTGCAGGTGTCCGCTCTGTGAATCGTGAGATGCACGCCAGAAGGCTGGTGCGGCTGCGCCACCATGCAGGTTAGTAACCCCACCCAGTACTTGTAAATAAATATTATTATGTACCATGTATCAGAACAGTGCAGTGTATTGATTAAAAGTAATATAATGTGCAAGCAGGAATTGAAAGTCTGCAGGTATGGCTGCAACAAGTTCATCAGTATGCAAGTGTAACTGGAAATATAATTGATAGAATTAAACAGTGCTGTAATACAGATGTCCCATCATTAATTAAATATACTGTAACCTGCAGTAGTCTCAAGAGTACAGCTTCAGAATCTGAGGTAGTCACATGTGAGATATATCCCCTGTTGAAATGCTGAATCATGACAGAAGTGAGGCTGTTGGAAAGTGTTTGAATCACCACAGGTCTAATATGTGAACAAAGCCTAGAAGTACCAACCTGAACTGTGAAGTTGCAGAATGTGTGAGAGTGACAGAAAGGCTCATGTATGAATAAATAAAGTAGTAATAACCCCTGAATATATAAGCCTCAGTGTGTTTCTACAGAACTAAATGCATGTGGGAAGTACAAATTAACATCCCAAACTGATTTCAGTGTGTCTGAATCTGGAATGTCTAGGTCAAAATCTGTATATGGTGATAACAGTAAACAATTTGCAGATAGAATGAATGATTATCTGACAGACTAAACAGCCATAGTTGTCCCCTGTCCTGTCATCAAAGTGTAACAGGATGATGTATCTGATCAAATTCAAAATAAGTAGGATAGTGATGTATGTGTAACAGGTGTAGCATGACAGTCAAATAAAGATTATTTTGAAACATCAGCTTCAACTTAATTGTGTACCTATGAGAAATGTGAATCAATGTGTAACATATGAATGTGTCATCACTTTCTATCCCCACCCAACCCTATAATTCCATATAACAACATCCACTAAATAATGGTATGTGAACATTTCATTAATCATGGACATTTGTCCGTTTCAAACATATATGCATGTCTGTTCGTGCATGTGCCCTGTTCATACCTGCAAATCTGATGGCCTGTTGCCATTAATCAACCCTGCATGTCGTTTGACTGTGTTTTGCTGTTCAAATAATGCATGTGATATTGATATGCCCCTTGTTCAATGGTGTTCATATCTGGGTGTTTGTTTGATGGGAATACCAATGCATGCTGTTACAACTAATCTGAATGGAATAAAATGCCACTAACCCAAACTAACATAACTACTCACAAACCTAGAACGCTTGGGAAGGCAGGTCCCAGCGGACCCACCTCTCCCACCTCAGCTGGCGACTGCACCTGGCACTAGTGCCCAGGCCGGACCCCCCTCCGGTGGCCCTGTGCCACCTTCGGGTGGGAGCGCTGCAGGGGATGGGGCCCGTCCCCCCTCTGCAAGTGTGGCCGGAGGGGTTCGTCCACTCACCCTCCGCGGTGTCCGGTCTGTGGTGCGTAGGGAGATCCAAGACACTGTTCTTGGACCCCTATGCCAGCTTGAGGCTCGTGTGGCACAGCTAACGGCCCCGGCTGTTGCCCCGCCTACACAGCCCCCAGCACAGCCCCGTCCTGGGCTGTGAAGGAACAGTGGCAACTGCCTATGGGTGGGGATATCAGTTCCACTGTTGCCATCTGTGGGCTCGTGCATCTCGGATATCCCAACCTCCGTCCCCGTCAGTTGTGTAACCCCCCCCACGTGTGTCATACACCGTCCCTGTATGCGTCTTGTCTGTCTTGTCTGTTAACCTACCCAACCTACCTCCCCAGCTTTACCGACTTCCTTCACCTGTCATACCACTCTCACCTGTAAAAAAAAAAAAAGGGAACTCTGTCCCACAAAAAAATTACGCCCCATACATAGCTGTCCATGTCACACACATGTCCGCTGGACATCTAAACTGTTAATTACAATTGGCTGTACAACAAATATTAATGTTGTCCTGACACCTCTCTCAGAGGTGGAAGGTTTCAAATGTCTCACCAAAATACATAGAAATATACAGCTGTTGCTGCAAAAGACATGGGCATCTATGGGCCTTACCTACACCCTTCCTGCAAATCCCACGCTTCTTTCCCTACTGTCTTACCCTCTTTGTGACCCCTTTTCACCACTTTCCTGTCACCCCTTTTTCTTTTCTTTCAAAGAAAATAGCGCTGGTGTGGCTTGTGTTAGCGGAGCTCACCGCTAGTGCGCATGCGTGAGCTCAGCAAACGAAAGCAGACCTGGTTTAAAGTGCTTAAAAGTGCCTTTATGGCACTTTGATTGACAGGTCCTGTACTCACTTTGAAAGTTTGCTAAGAAAAATAAATTCCCACTGTCAGTCTCGAACCCAGGACCTTGGTAACATTAGTCTGTATGACCTACCACTAAGCCATGCCTGCTTTACAAGAACACAGTGCTAAAATAAATATAACATGTAATAGTAGGAATCAGTATAAAGGCAATATAGGAGATGTACTATCCAAAGCATGTCAGGTAGAGTTGTAATGGCCAAATTACTGGATTCCCATACTAGTTCAGTGTGAACAGAAACAGCACTGCTACCTGTTAGCTTGTACATAATAATGTAAGGTAATGTACATATGTGAAGGTATGTATATCTACACATACATATATATAAATATATATTAATACATATGAAATATAATCGTAGGTCTCAGTAGCCATACACACTCACTACAGGAAAAAGTTAACATAATTGCAGCAACCTGAATCTGCAACACAGCCTGACCCCTGTGTGACCTACTTACCCTTCTAACTGCTTACAGGTTGCCTCAGCACTTTGATTGACAGGTCCTGTACTCAGTTGGAAAGTTTGCAAAGTAAAAAATTCCCACTGTCAGTCTCAAACCAGGACCTAGGTAACATTAGTCTGTTTGACCTACCACTAAGCCATGCCTGCTTTGGAAGAACACACTGCTAAAATAAATATAACATGTAATAGTAGGAATCAGTATAAAGGTAATATAGGAGATGTACTATCCAAAGCATGTTTGGTAGAGTTTTAATGGCCAAATGACTGGATTCCCATACTAGTTCAGTGTGAGCAGAAACAGCCCTGCTACCTGTTAGCTTGTACATAATAATGTAAGGTAATGTACATATGTGAAGGTATGTATATCTACACATACATATATATAAATATATATTAATACATATGAAATATAGTTGTAGGTCTCAGTAGCCATACACACTCACTACAGGAAACAGTGAAGATATATGCAGCAACCAGAATCTGCAACACAGCCTGGCTCCTGTGAGACCTACTAAGCCCTTTAACTGCTTAAAGGTGCCTCCAGCACTGTGATTGATAGGCCCTATACTCAACTCAAAAGCAGAATATGAGCATACTAGTAGGCCCTACCACAAGACCATTGTAACACTAGTCTGTATGACCTACCACTAAGCCATGACTCTCATACAGGAATATAGTGCTAAATAAGTGGAACATGTAATAGTAGGAATGAAGATAAAGGCAATATAGTATGTCTACTACCCAAAGCATGTCAGGCAGACTTTTATAGTCCCAATTACTGGATTCCCATACTAGAGTAGTGTTAACGGAAACAGCCCTGCTAATTGTTAGCTTGTACCCAATAATGTCAGCTAATGTACATATATGAAAGTATGTATATGTACACAGATATATATATATATATATATTTATATAGCAATACATATGACATATAGTTGTAGGTGTCAGTATGCATACACACTCACTACAGGGAACAGGCAAGATAAATGCAGCAACCTGAATCTACAACACAGCATGAAGCATGGGAGATGTACTAACCTTCACACTCACAGAACACTGTCAACAGCATACCAGCATGGTCCACGCCCTACAATCTGAAAGGGCAACGCCTATCTCACATACCCTTTTATAGCAGTGTCCTGAAATCACAGTGAGACATGCAATTAGTACACACCCAGCTGCTTGCAATTAGCAAATGCTGCCTTACAATTGGTGCAGAGGCCATCACATGGACCTATGCAGATACCTACAAAAGCAATGAGTACCCACACTACACTCATGCAATACATTCATTGCACAAAACCGACAGAGAAAGAGAGAGAGAGAGAGAGAGAGACAGAGAGAGAGAACAAAACAGAAATAAAGACAGCCAGCAGCAAAACAGCAGCAGCAGCAGCAGCAGCAACAGCAGCAAACTTCAAGCAGCACGAGTGACACACCAAAAGCTGCCACAAACACAGGTAATGCAAAGTAGCAGGTTAATCCTGTGTATACTGTGACACCTCCAAATGTATCATAGTTCACTATCTATAGGTATGTCCATGAGATAGGTTGTGTGTAGTCATGAAATATAAACATATGTAATATTGTTGTACATGTGGGCCATAACTAACACTTCCATAGCTTAGAACACAAGGCCAGTTGTGCATATGATGCAGTAGTTCCCAGGGTCAGTAGAGGTTCCTCCTCATTGGTGTGGGACCACTGTGTATGTATGGCACTGTTCAGGTACATATCCTGTAGTATGGCCAGGGATTAATATCAGTCTGTCATGTGGTGCTATGTCCTCCAGGGGTGAATGTAGCACACATCCAGGGATACCATTTCGTAACAGTGATGATATGTGTTCTGCAATGATGAGGGTGGCTCTCACCTGGACATGTGAGAGGATAGGGAGGTTACAGTCATCTGGGATAACTAATAACACGTGTGTAGGACAATGGGGGGGGGTACCTGCACCTAAACTGTCTGCAACATTGTTGGCAATATCTGTGCATTTGGTGAATGTGAAGCATCTTAACACTGCAGACAACAGATGCCTTCCCGTCATGTGAATCTGCCCTGTGCTGCAATAGCCTCCTACTATTGTTATACAATATGCCTGTATCTGTAGTCCACTGGACAGGATTAATAAGTGGTGTGCAGTTGTTCTGGGTTAGATAACTGTGTGCACAGTACATGCAGTATGTGGGATGTCTGTGGTAAGCATATGCAAAGGTGCTGGCGGTGTGTGTTGTGGCTTCCACTGGCCCAGTGGGCTGCATGGATAGCATCACTGTCATAACTACTGAATAACTGTGTAATAACATGCATACATAGCAAGGTAGTGTATTGTGCTTGTGGTGTTGTTCAGATATGTATATCCAGGCTGAGTAATGTGTGTCCACATCACAGGGTTGGATGGCAGCACACATCCAGTATGTATGGATGAACACCCAGAATGTGTCACACGTGTCACCTGTGCAGACGTATCTGGCCATTACCTGTGCATCCCCACAACACACACACATGCAACATATGGCAGAAGTACTATAGCAGTACACACATGTTCATAGGTTCATACTAGGCTATCTGCCCGAGGGCATTTACAAGCCTAGCCCATCGTTTTGTGGCTTACGCCACCCCTTTAGTATGGGGAACCATACCCATTATTTAGCTGTGCCTCTGTCGAGCAGTGACACTGAGGTAATCCCTGGGGTATATCTGCGATCTCCCATCCATTGGTCAAGATTTCTCTTGAACAAGGCCAGCGAGGTGCTCTGCCTCACATATACCGTGATTTTGTTCCACAGCATAGGGAGTCTTTGGGTGATGAATCTATCCCTCCAGCATGTCCTATTAATAGCCGTGTCGAGGTTTAAGTCTCCTGCCCTTGTGGCTCTGATGGATCTAGATTTTTTTAGGTGAAGCATATTCATCAAATCTGGGTTTGACATGGCCTTGTATGTTGGGCAAAGGTCACCTCTGAGCAAGCGGTGAGCGACTGAATAGAACATACATGGACATGCTGGAGGGGCAAATTCCTAACTGAGAGGCTCCCTTTACTCTGTAATCAGCTCGAACAGTTGAGAATGAACAGTTCATAGGTTCATACTAGGCTATTTGCCCTAGGGCATTGGTAAGCCTAGTAGAATGTGTTTGTCTTTTGCCACCCAATCACAAGTTATGCTGCTATGCCCTTGTCCAACTTTAGTATACTATGCCTCTGTCTAACAGCGACATAGAAGTGATACCTGGGGTACAACTATGATCTCCATCCACTCATCCAGATTCCTATGGAAGAGAGTCAATGAGGGACTCTGCCTAACCAGTAGTGTGAGCTCATTACAGAGTGAAGGGAGCCTCTTGGTTAGGAATATGCCCCTCCAGCATGTCCATGTATGTCAGTGCTGAGGTCCAGCTCTCCTGAGCATGTGGCTGTATGTGGCCCCATATGTCTGACTAGCTTTGTCTGCAAAGCTATGGCAAGAATCATCAAGAACCTCACATATCTAGATATTGTGGACCTACAGACATGTCACCATACACAGTTTGGCTTTGTCAATGGCAAATCCTGCCTATCAAACCTGTTTGCTTTTTTTGAAACAGTCACCAAGGCCACTGTCAAGGGGTAGGAGGTCCACACAGCCTACCTGGACCTTGCATAAGCCTTGGATACAATACCCCACTTGTGCATTCTAGGGAAGCTCACCAGTGTACATATTAACCCCTATGTCACTATGGGTATTGCACAGTGGCTCAAGGGCAGAACACACATGGTAGAATTGCTGGAGCCATGTCAGCCTCCAACCTGGTACAAGTGGTGTCCCACAAGGCAAAGCCCTAGGGGCTGTCATGTTCATTATATATTTGTCATAGGTACAGGCCAACATGGAAGTACTGTGGCTCAGCAAGTCACAGGTGACTGCAGACTGAACACCATAATCAACTCAACAGCTAACACACGCATCCTCCAAAAGGGACTCTTGCAAACACACGACTTGTGCCACAGCCATGGCCTCAACGTGAATGACAGAAAGAGTATAGTCATCCCCTTTGTCAAACACTAAATGACCACAATGTACCACATATGTGTTAATCCAGTAAGTGCAGACCAAGGAATTATGGACCTTGGGGTACACAGGTTGATAGCATTCTACCATTTGACAACAACATGGACAAAGTGGTAAGGTAGGCATGTGATATGGGCCACATCATCATGGGATCCACATGTAGGCCAGGGGAGGACATTGTGCCCCTTTACTCATCCCTCATCATGCCCATAATTGACTATGATGAACCTGTCGGCATGCACCTTACCAGACACCTGCAGCAACTGGGGCTACCACATATCTACCTCGACAAGGGGACCAAAGTGCTCAAACAGATGCCACATACTGACTGGTTAAAGTAGCAGCAGCTGTACTCAGTGACATACTGACTCTTCATAGGCAATCTGTGCCTGACATAGAAGGCCAGGTCATACCCTCACGTAATGGCCATGCTGCATCTCAGAATATCCAGATCCCACCAGGATACACGCTGGAAATACTTGAACTTCAGGAGTGATATACATCGGACCTGGTGGAGGGGCACATTCACAACTCAGAGGCACCCTTCATTCCTGATTATTATCCCAATAGAGGTTAGGTGGACTGACTCAGTGACTATCTTCAAGAGCGATATTAATGACTGGATGTGACATTGTAGGGTTACGCTGGGTATCACTTATGTGTCACTGTGAGAAAGAGGCACAGTATACTAACCTTGGAAAAGGGCATAGCAAGACAGATTCACAATGCATGTTGAAAGGCACGCACATTCTGGCTAGGTGGATACATGCCCTGGGCAGATATCCCTGTACGAACCTATGGACCTATGTCTCTTTTTCACCATTGGCCCTATGTGCTGTCAATCACCAATGTAATCTCAATACTCCGGTAGCATGTGCAAAGGTCAGTTGTCAGTCACATCTATGGTACAGTTGTGGAATATGTGTGTCATGTAGTAATGTCACAGCTGCCACATGTACACAGTCAACCCTATCCCCTACCCATTGATGTACATCACATGTATGAGATGGAAACACATGGCCAAACTGTAACAGCAACATACAAGTCAGTCAGATGCATGGACACATATGACTCAGTCATTGTCCATGCCACCACAGCTGATGTGGGATGTCGCTCACTGGGATACGTGATAGGGAACATGGAAGGGATCACTGAGCAAGTGACACAGGCTGGTAGACCCCTGACCTTGGTTGGCATCAGACCCTCACCAGGGATTCCGACAAATTACTGAATGCTAATGAATAAGTGTATCTACAACACCATAGCTGAATGGTTCTTAGCATGCAGTCACTGCATTGCTATGGAATACTGTCTTACCACTCCCACAAAAGGTGAGAACATGCAGCTCCTGTACATTAACAACATGTAGACTTTATTCCCCAGACCAGATGTGCATCCCTCACTACTAGGCTGATAGCATCTACATCTCACACTGTATATACACATCCCACATGCAGCATCTGCACAGAAGACCACGGTCATAATGTTACCCTGTGCAAATACCATGTATTCACATGTGGCAGGCATCACACATGGTAACTATTGAAAGTCTCAGGTACATATGTGTATTTGGCACACACATACATCATGTGTTCCTTGCCATAACTGGTGTAATCAATGTCATGCATTATTGTGAGGGACAACCCACACACATGGGCATTCTGTGTGTGCACAACACACATGGCATGTCTGTAATCAAAAGCCATACATAATTGTGATATCGTTTAGAAATGGGTATGTGCATCCTGTAGTGTGTTTTCCCAGTTGCCAAAAGGGATGTTTCTTTCATACACACTTACCCCCCTTCACACACACTTGCCACCTGCTGGATTCAAACCCCTACCTAACTATGTTATGACACTAGAGACGGACGCATTAGCACAGCGCGCTATTCGCATTACTGGGGAATGTCCTTTCCCCGATATACTTGTAGGGTGCTGACATCATCAGAGTTTAGAAAGTGGAATGATCATCCTGTGGTGTGTTTTCCCAGTTGCCAAAAGGGATGTTTCTTTCATACACACTTACCCCCCTTCACACACACTCGCCACCTGCTGGATTCAAACCCCTACCTAACTATGTTATGACACTAGAGACGGACGCATTAGCACAGCGCGCTATTCGCATTACTGGGGAATGTCCTTTCCCCTGATATACTTGTAGGGTGCTGACATCATCAGAGTTTAGAAAGTGGAATGATCATCCTGTGGTGTGTTTTCCCAGTTGCCAAAAGGGATGTTTCTTCATTACACCCTTACACACACACTTACCCCCTTCACACACACTTGCCACCTGCTGGATTCAAACCCCTACCTAACTATGTTATGATACTAGAGATGGACGCATTAGCACGGCGCGCTATTCGGATTACTGAGAGAATCCTTTTCTCCAATATACTTATAGGGTGCTGACATCATCAGAGTCTAGAAAGTGGAATGATCATCCTGTGGTGTGTTTTCCCAGTTGCCAAAAGGGATGTTTCTTTCATACACACTTACACACACACTTACCCCCTTCACACACACTTGCCACCTGCTGGATTCAAACCCCTACCTAACTATGTTATGACACTAGAGACGGACGATTAGCACGGCGCTACTCGGATTACTGAGAGAATCCTTTTCTCCAATATACTTATAGGGTGCTTACATGATCAGTGTCTAGAAAGGCGGTTGAGCATCCTCTGGTGTGTTTTCACATTTGCTAGGGGTAACATTTGGACCAAGTGTGTGAGCATGCCCAGTTCAGCCTTCCTGTGGCATGTTGTGTGAAAGATGTCTCATTTATCTAAGTGTGTGAGCATGCCCAGTGTGGGCTTTACATATGTTAAACTCTGCAGCCCATCACATTTGTGGATGAGTGTGACCTTCAACAAATACCTCCAGTTTATGGTTGTGTGTTCTGTGCCATGTTGTGTAGTTACTGTCCGAATGCTTTTGTGTGAACAAAACTGGGAGTATACTGTGCCTGCAGGTTTTGCATGGGATACTTTGCACACAATTGTCAACATCCGTTCATACTGACCTAACACTGTAGCACTGTCTAGTGTAGTGTTTCAGTACTTTCACTGTGGTGGTCAGTATCCTGGGCTTCAGTCCTATCACTGATTTACATTTTCATAGTGTGCACAACAGGCTGGTTAGGGTCCAGTTGTGCACATCTGCACAAAGGCAGTGCCTCTACAGACCCTGTTAATTGCTGCCCCATAAGCTTAACAAGTGTAGTCTGCAAATCTATGGAGAGGATCATAATTGAGCTCATAAACAAAGATATAGGGGACATGCAGACATTGTACCCATCCCATTTTGGCTTGGTCAGGGGCAGATCATGCCTTTTGTACTGGGTTGACATCTTCAAATTGGTCACTTAGGCCATTGTTGGGGAAAGGCAGTCCATACAGCCTACCTTGGCCTTGCTAACACTTTCAACACAATACCCCACTCAGGTATTGTGGAAAACCCTAACAACTGAAATGTAAACCCATATGTCACAAGATGGGTTGCAAACTGGCTTAAGGATGGGACCCACAGGGTTAGAGTTGCTGGCACTATGTTAGACTCCAGGCTGGTCACAGGTGGTGTCACACAGGGCTCAGTCCTTGGCCACCATTGTTTGTCATGTACTTCCCAGGAGTACAGGCCAACATGGGAGGGCTTTGGATGACAATGTTAGCAGATGACTGCACACTGGGCACCATAGTGGACAGTGCATCACACACAGATATCATTCAGAATGGACTCACAGTAACTGATAGCTGGTGCCAGGGCCATGGCCTGAAGTCAGAGTGCACAACATGTGTAGACATACCCTTCAGGAAAAGCAAGGTGACCCCAAGCTACCATATAGGTGGCAATCCACTAAGCACAGAGGAGGTTATCATGGACCTGGGGACCCAGGTTGACATTCGCCATTCTTCTGAGACTCACATTGCTAAAGTGGCTAGGAAGACCTTCTACATTGCCCACCTGATAAGGATGGGATTCACATCCAGCTCTAGTGGGTCATTGTTCCCCTGTACTCTTCAGTTATCAGACCGGTGATCGAGTCAAATGCCCTATTGTGGCTGTATCTCACCCAACATCTGCAGCAATTGGAGACACCCTGACTGTCCCCAACCTAAAGGATCAAGGAACCACAACAGCTGTCATATGCTGCCAGATTGAAGACACTCACACTCTATTCACTCACATACTGTCTTCTTAGAGGTGACATGTGCCTGACATGCGAGGCCATGTCCAAACAGGGATTAATGGACATGCTCCACCTCAGACTCAGAAGATCCACCTGAACCACTAGTGCAGGTGACTGACACCTTAGCAGGGATGTATGTTGGACATGTTGGAGGGATGGAGTTATCACTCGGAGACTCCCTATGCTGTGGAATACAATCCTGGTCCATTTGAGGCAGAGCACCTTGCTGGCTGTGTTCAAGAGGTATCTTGACCTAATGCTAGTCGGAGAATGTGTTTGTCCATCAACACATTGTAGGCGTAGTTTGACATGTCATATGTCTTGTTTAGTATACTGTGCCTCTGTCTACCTGTGACATAACATTGATACCCAGGGTAAACCTCCCATCTCCCATCCACTCATTAGGATTCCTGTTGAGGGGACTCAACCAGTGTCTTTATGGACAACCTGTACTGGTAGTTTACTCATGTGTGGGGGTGGCTTCTGTGTTTTGGATAATGCAGTACAGCCTGTCCTATATATGTCAGTGCTGGGGTTCAGGTCCCTCATGTGCATAGCTCCCTGCCATTCAGATTGTACAAGGTGCAGCATGTGCATTGATTCCAGCTTGGACATGGCTTTCTACATCAGGCACAGCTTTCATCTGGGTGGACAGCATGGCAGTGTGTGGAGCTGAATTCTGTTTAATCAGGCGAAACATTACATGTGTTCCAGCTCTTTGATACTCCTAGTGAGGTACTGTTGTGGACTTTACAGTTGCTGAATGTATCTGCTGAGGTACACCCCACAGGCGCTGTTGTGGTCATTTGTAATGCTGCTGAAAGATAACTGCAAAACCACAATGACCTCCCGTTAGCTAGATGTCATAACCCTCATGATTAGGTTGGTATACGGATTGTTTCTGTTAACCCTACAGCCACATTTTTGTCCAATGCAGGATATCTATCACCTTGTGTCCCCCATTCTGGCATTACATGTTAGGTATGTCATGGGTCGACACCTATGTGGGAATTGGTGGTCACTTACTGGATATCCACAGAGGCTGACTATACTGTTTTCACCATTTAACATGCTGACATGGCTATGGCACCAGTTGTCTGTTTCTATGTGGCCCTTTTATTGGATGCTTGTGTCAGCTGGTGTATCGGATATGTCAGGCGGCTTGTTGTCCTCTACAAACATGTTCCAGCACAGTCCTTACTTGTTGGCCTGTACCTATGGGGCATATATACCAGATGGTGAAGGTCCCAGGACCAAGCTTTGTGGGATGCCTGTTATATGTGGTTTGTAGTCTGACATGGCTGCTGCATGTCTGACCATGTCAGTTCTGTCGTTGGTCTGGTTTGCAACCCCTCTCATGACATTGGGGTATATATATCAGCTGGTGAGCAAATCTATACGGAACACATAGGGTATTGTACAGAAGGCTTTGCAAGGTCCAGCTACACTGTGTGGACCACATTGCCCTCATCACTGACTTCAAGTACTGTTTCAACTGAGTCACACATGTTTAGGGGTGGGGTCTGCACTTTGTAAACCCACACTGGGTAGGGTCGGGTGTCAATAGATCCACAATATCATTATGTCTGTGGTACATGATGGTCCTTTCCATAGCTGTGCAGACCAAACCTCTCATGATTCTGTGGTGGTTGTTTTACTATCCATTCAGGAGACACCTTTGTTGAGAACACCCACTGTTGTTGTACACTGCTCTTTGGCACGTACCCTGTGGTAAGGGTGACATAATGTCAGGAGGCGGCAGTCTGCTGGGGAAGGTATTTGGCATTATGGGGGTTTGCACTGCACATGTCAGGATGTATGTTGGCCATACCTGTGTGTGTCTGGTATGTTGTTTGTAATATCTGTGTGATCCGGAGCATATCCAGGAATCAACAACATGCTTACTACCATCATTTGCAACAGCCTTGGGGTTATCTGTAGTGTCCTGTACAATCTGTATCATAATGGGTTCATACTAGGCTACCCCTAGGGCATCTGTAAGCCTGCATGTCCATTTTGTTTGATGGATTCTGGGAATTGTCTACACCTGTGTCAGTGCTAGTATGATACCAGGGGTATAGTGACAAACAGCTCAGAAGCTGACTTCACACTTCTTCGGACTGAGATGGTATCCATTAAGCCCACTGGGCCAGTGGAAACCACAACACACAATGGTGGCTCCTGCACAGACACTTTCTACGGACATCTCCGAGTAAGCATGGACCATGCAATCACAAATGAGAATGAGACCCTCACCACCAAGGGAAAGTGGCCTGTCTGGTGGACCCCAGCCATAAACGAACTGTATAACAGATGAAGGATACTAATGCAAGACAGAGCTACATCTCCAGAATGTAAGGCAGCTGTGATCAGCAGTAGTAGAAAGCTACATTCTCACATAAAGACACCCAAGTTCAACTTGGGGACATAAATCACCACAGACGATGAAGGTAACCACACTGCTTTCTTCAGTTATGTCTGACGCCTGGGTGGGAACCCTCATATATGCTCAGATTTGGTACACAACAACTTATATTCCAGGGACCTGACAGATATTAGTGACACCCTGGCAGACCAGTTCAGTGCAATGTACCCCCTCCCTCACCCCCAAACATGATAGTTATCACAGCTGTATGTAACCTCACTGTCATCCTGGATGTCCATGTGAGAGCCGCAGTCAGCAAAGACGAGTACACAGCATCAGTGGGACCTGATGGTATCCCCAGTTGCATGCTATGTGAACTACAGATGGAGCTAAACCTGTATATGCAGATGCTATTTAACCTTAGCCTTGCTACAGGATCTGTACCTGAACACTGGCGTACGGCAACAGTGGTCCCACTCCACAAAGGAGATGCCTCCACAGACCCTGGCAGCTACCACCACACAAGCTTAAACAGCCTTGTCTGCAAAGCTTTGTGAAGGGTCATTATGGAGCTTCCACACAGAGACATTGGTGTCCTACAGACCCTTGATCCCACCCAATTCAGCTTTGTACAGGGCAGATCCTGCGTTTTGCACCAAGTTGACTACTTTGAAACTGTCAGTAGAGCCGTTGATGAGGGCTACACAGTACACACAACCTACCTGCGCTTGGCTAAGGCCTTTGACACAATACCCCACTCAGGCAACATAGACAAGCTCAACAGCTGAAATATAACACCATATGTCACAGCATAGTTTGCAAAATGGCTCAGAAACAGAACCCATAATGTCAACATTGCAGGTGCCTTGTCAGGTTCAAAGCCAGTCACAAGTGGTGTCCCACAAGGTTGTGTCCTGGGACCTCTCTTATTTGGTATTTACTTTTCAGATGTGAAAGCAAACATAGGAGGGTTGTGGCCGACAAAGTTTACAGATGACTGCAACCTGGGCACCATAGTGAATACATCAGCCAGCACACACATCCTACAGACTGCCGTCACACAGACAGATAGCTGGTGCTGGACTCATGGCCTGAAACTGACTGCAACTGATGTGTAGCCATCCCGTTTGGGAGGAACACAGTACCCACAGATCTGTACATAGACAGCAACCCAATGAGTACAGGAAACAAATCAGACAGCTGGGGACACATGTAGATAGTGACATCTCATTTGACACCCATGTTGCCAAAGTTGTTTGACAGACTTTCTATCTTGGCCACCTTATCATGGAGGGTATTCCATCCAGACCATAGGAGGTCATTGTACCACTATACTTCTCCCTTATCAGGCCCATGCTTGAATACAACGCCCCATTTGGTATGTACCTCAACCAGCACTTGCAGCAGCTGGAGAGTCCCCACAAGTACCTTACCATGAAGATCAGGGATCTACAACACATGTCATATTCTTCAAGAATAACTAAAAACAAGCTTTTTTCAGTGTCATACCACATACGTACAGGTGACCTATGCCTGACATACAAGACCATGTCCAATCAGGATTTGGTAGACATGCTCCACTGCAAGCAATCCACATCCACCAGAAACATGGGAGCTAAAGATTTGAACCTCAGCACATACATGTATAGGACATGCTGAAGGGACAGAGTCATAACTCAGAGGCATCTCAAACTCTAGCAGAGTATCCCAGTTCATGTTAGACAGAGTACCTCACTGACTCTCTTCAAGAGACATCTGGACAGCTGCATGTGGACAGGGGCACAGACTAGACAGAGGCATAGTCACATTATTCAATTATGTAAGGTGGTCATAATGTGTCACTACTAAGTCAGAGGCACAATATTTCGTATCTATGCAGTACACATATTACCACTATGAGGGGTGGCAATAGCAATATTCATCAAGGACACCCTCACCTCATGGTTGGTGGCAACACACGATGCATTGGACACCATCCGGGTGCAATTAACCATAGGCAAGACTGCTCTGCAGTTTGTAGCATGTTACAGGCCATCCTCTGAAACTCAGGTACCTCACAGAGCTTTCATGAAAACAGTGGCGGGGATACATGTACCTGCAAACACCATCACACTGGGTGATCCCAACTATCCAAATATAGACTGGGATCAGTACTACAGCCCCAACACTCTAGCCCACAGGTTCCTAGAGTTCATACACTCACATGCCATGGAAGAACTAGTCACCATCCCCACAAGAGGAGACAACATAGTAGATCTCATCATCACAAACATGGGCTCACAATGTTCAACACCAGAGGTATACCCATCATTGGTGAGATCAGATCATAACCTACTCTCAGTGGAAGTCCACATCCCACCCCACCCCAGATAGAAAAGACCACAGTGCAGAACTTCTCAGAAGCCGACTACACACTTCTAATGACTGGTGTGGTCTCTTTCAAAGCCCCCAAGCCAGCAGACACCATTACCCAAGCCACTGTATCACTTACAACTGCCTTCTACCAGCACCTTCAGGACTGCATGGATGAGGCAATCCCAAACAAAACACAGACTCGTTGTACCAGAGGCAAGCGTCCAGTGTGGTGGACCTCAGCCATAAACAAGCACTACAACACAAGGAAGGAGGTACTACAAGATAGAGCGATATCCGTGGAAGGGTAGACACCCCTGCTCAATATAGGTGAAACACTGAGTTCCCCGATGAAATCATCCAAGGCGAATATTGGGAGTAAACCCACTAAGGACTCACGGGACAACCATGAGGCCTTTTATACATACGTTACACACCTGGGAGGAAAATCCCAGATATGCTCAGAATAGGCTCAGAATGCTGTAAATATCACTGAACCTACAGACATTGCCAACATACTGGCTGACAGGTTCAGTGCAGATTTCTCCCCACCCCTCCACCACAACTGGAGAGATATGTATGAAAGAGGATTGTAGCCTCCCAAACATCTCAAATGCTCAGGTGGGAACTGCTCTATCCAAGGGAAAGAACGCAGCATCCATGGGACCAGATGGTGTCCCTGGTTTTGTGCTCCATGAACTCACTCAAGAATTAAACCCGCAGTCAGGGCAGCTGTTTGATCTTAGCCTCAACTCAGGATATGTTCCCAAGGAGTGGCATATGTCAATGGTGGACCCACTTCACATGGGGGTGCCTCCCCCAACCACGGAAACTACCATCCCATCAGCTTGACAAGCAGGGTCTGCTAAGCTATGGAGAAGATCATAATGGAAGTCATAGATGAGGACATAGGGGACTTACAGACATTAGATCCAACCCAGTTAGGCTTTGTCGAGGGCAGATCATGCCTTTTAAACTTGGTTGACTGTTTCATAACAGACACCAAGGCCATTGACAAGGGCAAGGCACTCCACACAGCCTACCTTGACCTGGCAAAGGCTTTCAACACAATACTCCACTCGGGTATCATTGAAAACATCACCAGCTTAAATGTGAACCCATACATCACAAGATGGGTTGCAAACTGGCTACGTGACAGAACAGACAGGTTCAGATTTGCTGGTGCCATGTCACACTCCACAACTGTCACAAGTGGTGTCCCACAGGGCTGAGTCCTGGGCCCACTATTGCTCAGCATCTACTTTTCAGAAGTACAAGCAAACACAGCAGGATTATGGCTGACAAAGTTTGAAGATGACTGCAAACTGGGAACCATAGTTGGACACCCATCTGACACAGACATCCTTCAGAAGGGTGTCATAGACACGGATAACTGGTGCCAGAGCCATGGCCTTACATTAAACACTAAACAATGCATAGCCATACCCTTTGGGAAGAACAAGGTTACCACTAGTTCCCATGTAGGTGGCAATCCTCTAAGCACACAGGAGGTTATCAGGGACCTGGGCACCCAGGTTGACAGTAACCTTTTGTTTGACACTCACGTTGCCAGGGTAGTTAGGTAGAACTTCTACATTGCCCAACTCATCATGCAGGGATTCACATCTAGATCCAGGGAGGCCATTGTTCCCCTGTACTCTTCACTCATCGGACCATTGATTGAGTGCAATGCCCCATTCAGCATGTATATGACCCAACACCTATGGCAATTGGATGGGCCCACAAATTCCTCGACAGGAGGAGAAAGGGTCTCAAACATATTTCTTATGCTGCCCGACTGAAGGAATTCCAGCTTGATTCCGTGACTTACCGTCTGCTCAGAGGTGACCTGTGCCTGACATCCAAGGCCATGTCCAAACCTGAGTTAATGTACACGCTTCACCTCAAGACCTCTACATCCATCAGAACTACAGTGGCAGGAGATTTAAACCTCAACACAGATATTAATAGGATGTGTTGGAGGGACAGATTTTTCAACCAGAGAGTCCCTATGCTGTGGAACAACATCCTGGTACATGTGAGGCTGAGTACCTCACTGGCTTTGTTCAAGTGAGATCTTAATCAATGGATGGGAGATTGCAGGTATGCCCCAGGGATAACCTCAGTATCACTGCTTGTCAGAGGCACAGCAATATAATGGGCAAATTATCCGTCAGAGTGAAGGGGTGGCAGACTCCACGGAACTCTGGTCTAGGCTTATAAATGCCCTAGGGCAGATAGCCTAGTATGAACCTGTGAACATAGGCCTGGGGCAGTTCCTGCTATTAGGACAGTGGTCTGCAGCAAGCTATATAGTAGTAGTCAGTTTTAGCCATTGGTGTTTGACCATGGCTAATGCATGTTGCTTCTTGTTGTGGTAACAACAGGGTTGTGTGGTTATCCATGCCATTTATTGGTAGTCACCCTCATTTTGTATCTTGTTCCATGTTTTTGCACATGTACATCACTGTATGAGGTGTGACCCTGGTAGTGTCAGGGTGCTGATGTGCGCTTTGACCCTGTTTTCTATTACAGCACTGATATGTGCATTCCTATACTGTGTGCATTTACACTGCACACATCTTGCTGTTTATACCTTTGGCATTGGGTAGCATTACATCTAGGTTCCTATCCCTTGTGATAGCTATGAGGTGGGTTTGTGTTTTTGTGGTTTATGATTGGTGAGGGTGGATGTTAGTCATGGTCCTCAGGTGTGCATATGATACATGGTGTTACATTACTTAACACATGGCATTCATGCCTCTGGTGGTGCTGCAGGGCTGCCTCTGTCGGATGCACATACTACACTCCCTGTACGTTTGGAAGCAGGTTGTGTCATGTTAGGCATCCCTGTTACTGTATGAGTGAGTCAGAGCGGGTATCAGTCCCAGTGTTCCTACTGACCAAGCATATGTGCTATGCGTTGCCTCTTTGCCAAGACCAGGGCATACTGGGCATGCCTCCTTCTGCCTACTGGGACAAGGTCAGGTTGTTCCTCCTCCAAGTCACCCCCTGCCTGTGGTGGCCTTGGCAATGGTGGGGGGATGTTTGGCCCAGCCCTGTGCTGGTCCTGCTGCAGCTGTTTCCGCAGGATCATATTATGTAGCATAGCACATATCATGATCATTTGGGTACATGTAGTTGGTGTGTACTGCAAAGCTCCACCAGACGTGTCCAGACACCGGAACCGTGACTTGAGCAGCCCAAACACACGCTCTATGATATTACGTGTTTGTGCGTGTGCCTCATTATGGCGTTCCTGTTCGGGTGTGTGTGCATTTCTGATGGGTGTCATCAGCCACGGCTCAAGTGCATAACCAGCATCCCCCACTAGGTGTCCGTGTGGGAAGTCCCCATTGGCAAATGATTGGTACAGCTGCGTCAGATGCCAGATGTGGGAATCATGGTAGCTCCCAGGGCAGCCAGCACACACATTCATTATTATGCCCTGGGCATCACACACGACCTGGCAGTTGATGGAGGGGTATCCCTTGCGGTTAATGTAGACTCTACCCGCTCACCGGCTGGTGCCTTGATGCGTATGTGCGTGCAGTCTATTGCACCCAGCACCTCAGGGTATCCCGCTATTTGCTGGAAGAGACGATATTGCTGGCCACAACCTCACGGTCATTAGGGACATATATATGATCACTGACATGTGGTGACATGGCATCCAGGAACTGGTGCAGTACCCTGGAGGCTGATGCCTGTGATATCCCCATCATATCGCCAGTTGGTCTCTGGAAGGTACCTGTTGCTAGTATTCTTAGGCCAACACATACCTTGGTTTCCACTGGGATGGGTTCCCCTCTGTTGGTTCTGTGTGTGAGGCGTGGCCTGCACAGCTCAACAATCTGCTGCAGGAGCTCTCTGTCCACTCTATAGCGCTCTACTATCTCCAGCTCATGTAACCCATGGTAGGTGACCCTGGGCCTGTATACTCTTCTCCTTCTCCTCACTCTGGGTTGTCTGTCAGCATCTGCATTATCACCACCCTCAGCAATTCGCCTATGTCTGATTATAACAGCTATGGCAGCCCCTAGCATTTCTGCTCTGAGTTCAGCTTTTTTTCAGTTTTCAATTCTGATAGCTTAGTTTCTGGCAGTATTTCTTGTGAGAAACAGCCTGCACTGCTCTCTGTTGTGTTTTAAGTGCTGGGTTGGGTTTCTAGTCTGCCTGTGTAATTGCCTGCTTCCAATTGTTTCCACCAATTAACTCCAGCAGTATTCCCTGGCAGTTTCCCTGTATTTTGGTTGTTTCCTGCTTCCTCTCTGTTTCCTGAGGGGAAGCAATGTGCACACCAGCTTAAACACGCTCACAGTCACTTAAACGCCAAGACACATCCTTACACGGTGTTAGCCAGGCAGATTCATTCTAAAACGCGCGCACACTGCCTTACACACGTGCACGCCCGCGCAAACCGTTGTAAACAGTTTGCAACACACTCCCACATGTAGAACCTGCCTCACACGCGCGCACACGCGCGCATGCACTTATATCAAGAAACTTTGAGTGTAGGGATAGCGTATGCCCTCAATTTCTTCACTTTCCTAGTGTTCTGTTGGGACACACCTCCCTCCCTGATGTCTGTCTGTCATCTCTTACCTTACATTGCCCTCCAATCTGGTACATTTCTTTCTATCCTTCCCCCCCATGATGTCACCTACCTCTTACTCTGTTCCTCCCCCTTCTCTAACTCTTACACTACTCAGAAAGTGCTCATTACCTATGTGGCAGTGTGATTCAGTATTGTAACCCTCATTTACATAGGATTGCCTAGTAATGCTTAGTTACATATCTTACACGGAGCTTCCCTTGACAACCACTAAACGGAGGCCATATTGTTTTGCTCTGCAAGTCCCTCCATTGACATTTCATGTAATACATAAATCCCACAATTGTGGGCTTATAAGCTTCGGTTTTCAGTTTTAGGTAGCGCACCCTGTTTGCGCGGGTGTGCTACAGTTAAACACATAAATCCGTGAAAAAAAAGTTATATAACTTTTTTTGCAACACTTTTTCATGCCAATGGCCACATATTTGGCCATTGGCATGCTTACTGTAACAAATGCACCCTTTATTTGGAGCTGACATAGCTCCGTTTTTAATTTTGCAGAAATGTACTCAGTTGTCAGCTGAGTACATTTCTGCAGCTAACACGTCCGTTACACAGACTGGTTTGGGCTTCGTGGATCGCTCACATACCTCATTTGCATATCTTGGAGCTGCAAATGAGGTATTGAGCATTTCCACACCCACTCCGTGTAAGAGACGTGTTAGCTGTCTCTTACACGGAGATTTGGGCTGTTGCTGAATCAGGAGGCTTACACGGAGGCTTACACTACTCTTAAACTCCGTGTAAGCCTTCCTGAATCTGGCCCACAGACTCAAAAAACATGTTTAATTCATCATGGTTTGGTGTTTCCTACATTTTAACACCACTCTGGGACTATTTAGAGCTTTTTAGATATTTTTATATGCAATTTCTGATTCTGACCACATGGGGTCTGGCATCTTGAAATAATTCTGACTGTTTAGTCTGCCTCTAAGTATCCCAGAATGCATTGTTTGTCTCCAAAAAATTGCATCAGATCTGCCACATTTTCCCTAAAGCTCCTGTCAGTGCACTGATTTTACAGGCATTCACTGCTGTGTTATAGTCACCTACTTTTGGTTAAAATGTTATCCTTTTTCAATGACTACTTCAAACACAAGCAGTGCAAATGCTACAGAACAGAACTGAAAAGTGCATTTTATTGCTGTTTCCTCTTAGAAATGCTAACTTGATTTCTTTTGTGAAGGCTGAAATCTAGTTCTTCAGGGTATCTCCCTTCCCCCTTCACACCTACCTTCCTTAGCTGTCAAAGAGCTAAGGGTAATTTGACCCATTATCTGTATGTGATTGACAGCTCACAGCAGGTGATCAGACTAATGCACTGTTTTCTTGTCAAGTCTTTCCTTCCTTACAGTGGGAGACTTTTTTGTTGCACACCTCCTGTCAAATTTAGAACCAAGCTCCGTAGCACTGGGAATAATCACTGTTTTGCAAAGCATCAAACTCCCACTTATTTTTCCTTCCTGTTTGGTTAAATAGCTAACAAATGATGCACTATAAACACAAAATATTTCACAGACTTGCATGACAGCACCCACATGCTTTTTTAAGTGGTAATTTAAGAAAGTTATGGTATTGCATACTTCTTGTAATCTGAAGTAGTGTTGTCAATTAATTGTGACAGACATCTGCTTATGTAAAAACATGCAATTAATGTCTATGCATGGTTATTGCAAATTTATGCTCTTAGTTTTTGCAGCTGTTATTGTGCTTCTGCCTGTACTTTATCACATATTGGTAGGGCTCTTCAGAAAAGTGAGATTATAGTTTGACATTTGTACTAGGTTAAGAGTGGGCTGGGCAAAGCATTTCTGACATCACAATGTGGGAGGTCCACTGGCTCTTCTAAACAGCATGCAAATCAGGCAGGGATTACATCACTTTGGGGGAAGAAATGTCACGGTAGCTAGAGCAAGAGCTCTGGCAGATGTGACATCATCATTTCAGTGCTAGGTGGAGGTTTTTCAACTTGGTTTTCAAAGTGAAAGTAAAACAGTATGGAAAGGTAGGAAGCCTAACAGGGAAAACATTTGATTGGATTAGTTTTTAAAGCTGCATGGGTGATTTTTTGAGGCTGTATCATCAAACAGGGACTGAAAGAGACAGCAGGTTGAGCAATCTGCTTTAATATCCCATTGTTGTCCTTCAAGACTACCCATTAAGACTCCTTCGGCACCATGGGACCTAAACTATGTTTTATCACATTTGATTCTCCCTCCCTTTGAACTATCATCATCCTGTGATCTAAAGTTTTTGATATGTAAAACAATTTTCTTGATTGCCATCACTTCTGCTAGAAGAGTTTCAGAACTGCAAGCATTATCAATAAAGCCCCCTACATGCTTTTCCACAAAGACAGAGTATCCCTTCAAACAAACCCATCTTTCCTAGCAAAAGTATACTCAGAGTCTAATTTGAATCAAACCATAGAACTACCAGTCTTTTTCCCCACCTGTGGCAACAAGGCAGAATATATGCTACACCAACTAGATGTGCATAGGCAATTACAATTCTACTTGCATAGGACAAAGGATTTTAGAAAATCTGACCAATTGTTTGTTTCATTCTCAGACTCTAAAAAAGGTGCTCCTGTATCTAAAGTCACACTTTCAAAATGGCTGTCAGATTGTATTACCTTTACATGCAAATCTCACAACAAAGATCTCGCCTTTAAAGTCAAAGGTCATTCTACAAAAGCCATAGCAACCTGTTTGGCCTTTTAAATTAGACTACCAATTGACACTATTTGAGCTGCAGCTACATGGGCAAGGCCGCATACCTTTATCACTCATTACAGAGTGGATCTGGCCTCCAGGAACAGGGCCTCCTTTGGGTCCACAGTTCTGAAGAATATTCTCCCAGTGAGCCACCCAAGAAACATGGTGCTACGGATGCTGTCCCATTCAGTGATGAATGATGGCGAGATAGGACAATATCACATAAAGAAGTTATGTGCTCATGAAAACATTCATGTGTGATGTCCGTCTTGCCTTCATTTATACATCCCACCCTCCTTCCCCCAGCCTTTGCTCCTGGAGGACAGAGCAGTCACAATTGGAAACAAATGATGTTATATAGTCCTATCTCGCCTACATTCTTCACCTGTGGGTTTGGAGACTAATGTCGGCTCCGACTCAGCCTATTTACTAGCTCGAAAGTCTTTGATTGGCTGGGCTAAGATGGTATCCCACAATACATTGCCCCACAGTCCCAGATCTCGTTTGCCGCTTGTAGAGCTCGGACATGGTCTCAACTTGGCTGTGGCTAAGTATTGCTAAAAAAACTCTTTCTTGTGAAAATTTTTGGCTAATTGTTCTTATACAAATAGAGTTGTTCATAGTGTTGTTGCTGCATTATTTTTTGTAGGTTGCGAGTGTTTTTGTGTGTGGTATCCCTTTATTCCTTCGGGCTAGGCCCATTTGAGTTAGAGGACCTAGTCCTTCTTGTGGTGTTTGTCTGGCTGTCTTAGGTGTGTTTTACTTAATTTAAATTGAGAACCGTTTTATTTAGAGGTTCTCCCCTGTGCTTGGTTGTTGGTTATACTTGTTCTTCCATGTCTGTGTTAGCGGTTTCCCGCCTTTTGTCAGTAGCGGCTGCTACAATTGGCTTGGCATGTCTAAGGAACAAAAAGAGCATAAGCCCTCGGGCTTTAAAAAGTGTACAAAGTGTGCCTATAAAATGTCCATCACAGATGGACATTCAGTCTGTGTTTACTGTCTTGGAGCCATCCACCTACAGGAGTTGTGCAGTTTCTGCCACACCTTTTGTCCTCAGGTGCTCCAAGAGAGGAAAAAACAAACTGATCCTAAAGGGACTGCTAAAACCATCCTTTGAGGAGGATTTAGGCTCAGCTCCCAGCTCCCAGTCGAAGTCTAAATCCTCCAAATCGAGGAAAAGGTCTCCGGCTCCATCTATTACTTTGGAGCCACCTTGTAAAATTACCATTGTCGAGTCTGCTTCCTCGGCTCCACTGTCATCGGGGCCGCAGGAGGTAGCTGTGTCGACTGAGTCTGCGTCCGTTCCAATAGTTTTGGAACCAATTTGGAGCTGGTCGCCAAGCTTGAGGCAGGGTTCTCCAGATAGGAGGTCCAGGTCTCCATCCATCTCCTCCAAATCCTCCAGGCTTTCCAATTTGGATGTAGATAGGGTGGTGCAGAGGCTCCTACAGTCGCCGGTGTTGGCCAAACTTTTCTTGTCTCCGACCCAGTCGGCTCCGGAGCCAGCTTTGTTAGTTGTTCCTGCTATTCCTCCTCCGAGCGCATCCTTGTCATTGGAGCTGGTAAACTCTGCTCCGATGGACGTTCCTGCATCGGCTCCGATTCCCCAGAGGGGTTTATCGGTGCCCGCATCGGCTCCGACCTTGTCGGTCCCTTCCACAGGGTTCAAGACCCGGGTTTCCTTGGTCGGGCCCGAAGAGGATGCCTCGGAACACCCTTCGGTTCCGAGCCTCCCTCTCGGTGCCTTGGCTGCGGAGACACCGGTCACAGTCATGGCCTTGGAAGGCGGTTGGTCCTTAGATTCAGGAGGTCCCGCCTTTGAGGCTATGTGGAGCGCGCTGGCTAAGTCAGCTACTTCTCTCGGATCGGGTCTTCCATCCCCCACAACATTGGCAAGAGCTTCTGACACCCACCTATCCTTGGATAGCAGAGCGCCAGGGCCTAAGGATACCCCACAAGTGGTCCCCTTCTTTCCGAGGAGCCCTCAGAGCCTGTGCCTGAGGAACCCCCCAGAAAGAAGTTGTGCAAGAGGTAGCATGTAGACTTCCAGGACGAGTCTCTCACTTCCGATACTGACCTCGAGGAATCGGAGGGGTCCCCTAAGTCTTCCTCTAAGGACGTTTCGTTCTCCGATATCCTGGAGATCTTGAAACAAAGAGGAGACTGGCCCTCCAAAACCCCCTCTGAGGAGGAGTCAGTATTCCTTAAGGCCTTTGGCGCTCAGCCCTTCACCTCCTGGGTGTCTCAACCCTTCGACAAGCTCCTGGACCTTATCTGTTGGAGGGTGTGGGAGACTCCTGACTCCGTGGAGCCTGTTCCTCGACGCCCCAACAAATTTTTGTCTGCTCCCCAAGGGAAAGAATTTTTAACAAAGGGAGTCCCGGTAGATGCTATGGTGGTGGCGGCTGCCACACAGAAGGAAGTTGCTGAGTCTTCCTCTTCGGTCCATCCTCCTAACAAGGAGTCTAGGACTATGGATCGGTACGGGAAGTGTACCCTGTCTTCAGCGACCTTTACCTTGCGGTCGCTGAATTATTATTCTCATTTCACCCGGCTCCAGAGAGATCTCCTTAAGGAGTTAGGAGATATTCTAATGGGTAACGTGCCTGAGGCAGTGGCTCAGACTGTCAACGCTCAGCTCTCTACCCTCAACTCTATCGCTAACTCGTCCATGCGACTGATTTTGTACGCAACCAAGGGAGCTAGTAGGGCGGCTAGCTCAGGGGTGGCCCTCAGGAGGCAAGCCTGGCTACGCCTGTGTCACTTTGCAGAGGCCTTTAAGTCTTCCTTCACTGACGCCCCCTTTGATGGTTCCTCCTTGTTTGGGACCAAAGTGTAAGACACCCTCACCAGGTGCGAGCAAGAGGGAAAGACCTTGTCTGCCATAGGAGTCCATTTTTCCCTCCCGTCAAGACCTTATCCCAAGGCTCAGCGAGGGGGAAAGATGTGGTTCAAGAAATCACAAAGGCCTTTTCCTGCTTCACAGGGTCAGACCCCCTCCCGAGGCAGGGGAGGGGGTGTCGTATTCAGGGAGACATCACCCCAAAGGCAGAGGGGGCCCCCACAATTCTGCGGACCGTGATTCCTTTTGTGGTTCCCCATACTCTCATTCCTGAGGGTGTGCCCGACTGTGCTTCTCCGGAGCCAGTCGGGGGTCGAATTTCCCGGTATCCGGAAGCCTGGGTCAACATCACTCAGGACCGATGGGTATTAGGGATAATCGCTGGAGGTTACACGATCCCATTCTATTCCACACCCCGTCCCGTCCAACAGATCCCAAACGTTCCACCCAGTCAAAGGGATCAAGCAGCATCAGAGGTTTCTCAGCTGCTAGAAAAAGGAGTCATCCAACCAGTCCCCCCAGACCAGATCGGATTGGGACTTACTCAAGATTCTTTTTGGTGCCGAAAAGAACGGGGGACCTGAGACCCATTTTCGATCTCAGCCAACTCAATCATTACATACGCAAGTCCAAATTCCAGATGTTCACGCTACAATCGATTCTCCCATTGTTGGGAAAAGAAGTATGGATGTGCTCCATCGACCTGAAGGATGCTTACTACCACATTAAAATGGACAGAGCATACAGATGTCATCTACACTTCTGGCTGGGAGCCAGGTATTTCCAGTTTTGAGCCCTGCCCTTTGGTCTCACCACAGCCCCCAGGGTGTTCACCAAGTGCATGGCAGTGGTGACGGATCACTTGAGACATCAAGGATTCCAGGTGTTTCCTTACCTGGACGACTGGCTCCTATCCGCCCCCACCAAGCATCTACTTCTTCAAAACAGAGATACTACCATCAATATTTGTCACCAGTTAGGCATTACAAGAAACTGGAAAAAAATCTGCCTTGCTACCCTCATAGCGTGTCTCGTTTATAGGAGCAGAGTTGGACACTATTTGGTTGAGAGCATTCCTACCTATGGAGGGGATCACAGGGTTGCAACGACAGGTTCGTACAATGATGCCTCTGACACGTGTGAGGGCAAAACTAGTTCTTCAGTTACTGGGGACAGTGGCGTCCACTATCATGATGGCCCCGTTAGTGAGGTTACATATGAGGATCCTACAATGGCTCCTATTCGCCCAATGGTCCTTCCAAAGACTACCTCTATCCCATCCTATCTTAATCACAGGCAAATGCAAGCAGGACCTCAGTTGGTGGCTATGCACCAACAACTTAGTCGTAGGGAAACCCTTTGTTCCACCCAACCCAGTAGCCACAGTGACCACGGACGCCTCCCTGATAGGGTGGGGGGGGGCATTATCTCGGCAGGATGGTCCAAGGCACGTGGCAGGAGCATGAGATAGACTTGCACATAAATGTCCTGGAGATGAGGGCAGTGCTCCTAGCGTTGCAGGCACTTCAGGATGTCCTCCCTCTAGGGACTATTGCGATACACTCAGACAACATGTCAGTAGTGTGGTATCTCAACAAGCAAGGAGGAACCAGATCATAGCCCCTATGCAGAGAGGCCATGAGAGTGTGGAATTGGGCGATAGCTTCCCAACGGGCCTTGGTGGCAATGCACATCCCGGGGAAAACCAATGTGATTGCAGATAGGCTAAGCAGAGCGATCCTCATGCCTTACGAGTGGTCCCTGAACCGCCGGGTGGCGAACAGCATATTCAGCAAATGGGGTCAGCCTTGCTGCGATCTGTTTGCCAGTCCCCTCAATGCGAAATGCAGCAGCTACTTCTCGCTGATCCCCCCACTGGGGGAAATCTCCAAGGGATGCTCCTGCGCACAATTGGCCCTCGGGTCTGCTGTATGCTTTCCCTCCGTTTCCCCTTATCTCGAGGGTGATTCAGAAAGCGCTGTCCTTGGGAAGCAGATTGATTCTGATCGCGCCACACTGGCCTCGACAAGTATGGTTCCCCTTCCTTCAACCTTACATGGTGGATGCTCCTTGGACTCTGGACCCTCATCCAGACTTGCTGATACATATGTCTGGACAGCTCCACTCCTCCCTGGAGACCCTCTGGCTGACCGCCTGGCTACTCCACTTCCATCCGTAGTCAGGTGTCACGATTTTTCTCCAGACGTGGTCCATATTCTTTTGTCCTCTCATAAACCGTCCACTAGGAAGATCTACTCTAGCAAGTGGAAAAGGTTTTCGATATGGGCCCATTCCAAAGGTATTGACCCCTGCACAGCCCCCATTGATTCTGTATGGAATTTCTGTCTCACTTATTCTACCAAGGGTCTGCCTCAGCCACCATCAAAGTTCAGCTGGCGGCTATTTCAAATTTTCATGTGGCTTATAAACCTAGCTTAATGGCACACAGGCTGTATAAAGCATTCCTAAAAGGCACTCTTCTCCTTCGTCCCTGTGTAGCTCAACCTGTTATGCCCTGGGACCTCAATTTTGTTCTGCAGGCTCTCACCCTCCCACCCTTCGAGCCTGCGGCTTCCTGCGATTTAAAATTTCATACATGGAAATCTGCCTTTTTGATAGCTATCACATCGGCTAGACGAGTCACAGAACTCCAGGCCCTATCTATCAAGCCCCCATATTTGATATTCCATAAAGATAGAGTCTCTCTCAGACCAAATCCGTCCTTTCTTCCCAAAGTGGCTTCCTTATCTAATATTAATAAGTCCATTGAACTGCTGGTCTTCTTCCCCAACTTCTCCAATAAGGCAGAGTACCAGTTTCATCTGTTGGATGTTCATAGGCAACTATGCTTTTATCTACACAGAACTAAAGATTGGCGGAAGTCAGACCAGCTCTTCGTTTCGTTTTCAGAGAATCGCTTGGGGTCTGCAGTATCCAAGGTCACCATCTCTAGGTGGATAGCTGGTTGCGTCTCCTTTATTTATCAGGCAGGGGGAAAGAGCCTGCCCTTCCCAGTCAGAGCACACTCTACCAGAGCAGTTTCCACTTCCACAGCCTTTCAGGCTAGGTTATCGATGGATGATATTTGTGCGACTGCAACATGGGCTTCTCCTCACATGTTTGTTTCCCATTACAAATTGGATGTGGTGTCCAGGGGCAGATCATCTTTTGGCTCCACAGTGCTCAGGTGTATTTTCCATTGAGCCACCCAGGATGTAGGTGCTAGGGACGCGGTCCCACAGGTGAAGAATGTAGGCGAGATAGGACTACATAACATCAGTAAGTTATGTACTCACCATAACGTTAGATGTATGTAGTCCATCTCGCCTCACATTCTTCATTACCCCACCCCACCGTCCCCCACACCTGGAGGATTTGGAGGATCACCTTGTATTTCTGATATTACAGAGTCCCTTTGGATAATTTGTTGGACGTCTTTGTTATGGGTATGTGTGTGTGTTTGGGCAATGGATACTATATTTCTGTTAACAGCAAACTAGATCTGGGAATGTGGGGCAATGTATTGTGGGATACCATCTTAGCCCAGCCAATCAAAGACTTTCGAGCTAGTAAATAGGCTGAGTCGGAGCCGACATTCGGCTCCGAACCCACAGGTGAAGAATGTGAGGCTTATTGTTCTCTGACCTTCTTCATTGCTCTACAAGTTAGATTAGTTTATTGTTACCTATGGCTATATCAGCAAACAAGATCTGGGGAGCTTTACCAGGGCATGATGGGACAGGGATACAGCCATGAGCTAGTGGAAGAGCTCGAGCTTTTGGATTAGGCTGAGCTGGAATTGAGATTGGTTCTGAACCCAACTAGTGAAGAATGAAGGTGAGATGGACAAAACACATGGAACGTTATGGTGAGTACATAACTTCTTTTTTCAAGAGATTGCTTGGATTTTTCAAACCTCCTTTTCAAATTTCAGTAAAACTTTTCTTCCTTTCAAGGATCCTTTTCTGGGAAGCAGAGTAAGCAAAGTTTTAACAAGCAGAATTTCAAAAAGCATTGTTAGGGAGGTTCAAAGAAGAATGGGGAAGCCTCAGAGCCAAGCACAGTCTAAAAAATCTGAATGACTATTTACTTCTTCTGTCTCCCCCCCCCACCCCCATCCCCTTCCTACCCTGGCAGTTCTACAAAACTGTCCATCAGTCTAGGCCTCCGTCTTCCATTCTGGCTTCAGATAATTTCATACAAGTGAGTTCTAAGATTTATCCAACAGGCCTACAGATAAGTCCTAGTTCTGCAAACCAGATGTTCTCTGTTTCCTCTTATTCTAGAGCAGATGATGGCTCACGGGATGATAGAATATGCTTTCTTAGCTCATACAGACAAATGTTTTTATTTAGGGATTTTTCCTGCTGCCAAAAAAGAAGCAACTTGGGAGGCCAGTCTTAGACATCTCCTTTCTCAGTTATTCATCTCCTTTCTCAGTTATTTTGTCAGGATCCCAAAATTCAAAATGTTATCCCTTCAAAAATTGCTACACATTAACATTGAACCTAAAAAGATGATTATTATCTCATTCCAGTTTTTAAAGGATTTTTGTGTTTTTTTTTTATTAACAAATCTCTGTCTGGCTCGCATAATCAATTTTCTGTCTTATAGACCGTCCATGGCACCAAGGGTATATACAAAGTGCCTGGTTGCAGTGACTGCTTACTGAAAGCTTCAGTGTATTCAGATCATTCTATATTTGGGTGATTGTCCTATATTTATAGACACTTTTCCTATTTGTCCGAGTTTCCTGACTTGGTTCATGAAACTTCTGCTCAGCCTGGGGTTTCATCTGAAGTTGCAGAAATCATCTCTCATTCCTTCCCACTCACTCATTTGTCTGGGATGTCTTCAAGATTTGTTCCTATGAAGAGTTTTCCTTCCAGTGGACAAAGTACAACAGTACAAGGAAATTTTCCTGAACCTTTTCAGCCAATCAGATGCTCAGCACATGACCTCACCAGGGTATGACAGACATTTTGTAGCTGAGAGACCCTCACAGGCTACATCCGTAACTCCAGCACACACAGCATCTGAAGTATGTGCCATAGTGGTTATGGTGCTGGACAAACTTGGGGGAAGGGGAAATGGGAGGGATGAGAGTAAGCAGCTTATGGCTCACCCATCCTGGGGGAAGGGTGGGTTAGCAGAGGCTTGCAAGTAATGTGCCACTACTGACATGAATGTAGGCTTTTATTTTCAAAGCAAGTGATGGCAGCCCTTGTCTGCAGATATGACTAAGTGTACATACTCAGGTAGAGGGACATACATAGTCCCTGTGGTGATGTAGGTGCTCATGTCACCACCAAGGTTAGGGTTAAGGCTTAAGTAAAAATGTCCAGCCCTACTGATTAATGATGGTTATGCCATAACATTCCATCTACATTGTCCATTTTCATTCTTTCTCAGCTCTTGGGTTCAGATCTAATCCTCTGATCTGACTTGTCTATTACTAAAGCTCGTGGTAACCAAAAAGTACTCAAGATTCTCTCTTACCCATAATGCACCAACCTCTAACACACCCCAGATCTTGTTTGCTGATTAGTAAAGTAAGATGTGCCAGTGTACACATACACACACACACACACACACACACACACACACACACACACACACGTGTATGTATATATATATATATATATATATATATATATATATATATATATATTCTACAGAATGAACTATATCTGGAGCTCAACATTAAGGACAGTGGTGTCTTTACAATATTTCATTCTTTCAGAGGTCTGTTGTGACAAAGTATGGGGAGTTGGTGGGCGGGAAGCTGAGGAAGAATGAAAATGAACATCACAGATGGAACATTACGGTAAGTACATAAGTTTTTTTATCTGGTGTTGTCAATTTCATTCTATCCTCAGCTATTGGGACAGAGTCCCCAGGTACCTAAAATCCCAGGTGGACTTTAAGGAAGGATATTCCTGAGCACATTAGAGCCAAAGGCTGCTCTTCCCCTCGAGATCAGATCCAGTTTGTAATGCATGATAAAGGTATGACGGTTTGTCCAAGTTGCAGCCGCACATATATCTGTACTGAGTTTGAACATGAAGTTAGCTTGAATTGAATACTAGTAAATCCTGTAACACACCAGGCTCTGTTCCTAAAGCCATATCTATTAGATATTATGTGATTTTGTTAAGCAGGCCTAGTCTGTATCTTAAACTAGTGTGTTGGCACATTGCATTGCCTAAGCTTGTATTGGAATCCTCTGTGCATGCACACGGCAATTAAAAATTTGTTGACTTCTTACACTTACTTGCTTAGTATTTGTACCATTGTGTGTGTGCACATGAATGATAAGTTGCCTAGACCTTTTTGAAATGCCTAGCTTGTATAGTTTGTTATTGTTTGCAGATATATAGATTATTATTGTTTATGCACATTGCAGATATATAGTTAAACCCCTATGCTTTTTTCTGACCCTACAGCACTGTAATTGCCTCTTCTCTTCCTTTCTATTTTTTTCACTCGGCTGTTAGTGTAGCTATACGCCACTAGTTTTTCCATCCATTCCCCTCACCTTCCTTCCTCCTCTCCTTCTCTCTTCTGTACACTTCCATCCAGTACTCTGTATCTTCCTTTTACCTGTGTCTAGTCCTGTTATCCTTTTTCTTTATAGTCTGTACTCTTTCAATCAGTTCTTTATCTGCTCTCCTGAATAACTCTGTCTCCCCTCTGTTTTGTATAGCATGCTGTAGTTTCTCTACCTGCAGCTACAGTCCTGACTCAGCACTCATAGAACACTACACTTTGAATACAGTAAACAACGCTGTTGTAACATTTTTTTTTTAGATTTGTTGCACTCGTATTTGTATCACCCAACCCCTAATACCTCTGCAACTGCCATTCCATTCACAGTGACAGTAAACTTTGAGCAAACCTAACTCAGCTGCCAAGGGCCCTCAAGCTACCAGAAAAGTGATTAACAAAGTACATGGTGTACTACCAACTGTCCATAAGGGCTAACAAACTTCCTGACTAAAACGGCTAATGTAAATACCCTGCTAGTAGTCCTGCACATCACCGAGTCAAAGCTAACCCCCTTCCTGCTTCCCAACACTCCTTTCAGCTGTTCTAATTTGTCCTTCTACTGCTTGCTTAGTGCCTTACCTTCCAGTTTCCCACAAGAGACTGCACTATTTTCAGTTTGTCCCTCTATATCTTTCACCCAGTCTCAGGTCTCATCAGTCTGTAACACAGGTTGTCACACTGCCAGCCCAGCTAGATAGAATTTTGTAAATAATTGTATGTAATTTGTGAATAGTAATATGATTTGTATGTTTGCCTTAAAAATGTAATAAAAACCAAACCAACAGCTCCAAGCACAATCCAAGTTTAATAAAATAAGATAAAATCCAAGGTAAGCGCTTTCAGCTGTAACACCAGCCTTCATCAGACAAAGTAACATCACAATACATTCCCTTATATACAAATCCACATTGTTAAATAATTAATCAATTACATTATTAACCCAATTAAAATTGCATAGTTAAAATCATTTATCTATTATATGACTTCATTTTTAAAACATTAGCAATAGAAATTGTTTCATTTAACCAAGGGAGTTTCCCAGCATTTAAGTAAGTTTGCCACCAGTATTTTCTGGTTTCTAATAAGATTTTCCATAGGCCTCCCCTAGGACCTACTTTAACTTGTTCCAAAACTACAGAACCAAAGCTATGACCTTGTTTTTTTTATGCGTTTATAAAGTGCATTAGTGTTCTTTAATTTACCAATATCGTAAAGGTGTTCATATATACGTTGTTTAATTTTACATTCAGTTATTCCGATGTAATAAAAAGAACAATCTAAGCACTTAGCTGCATATACAACTCCCTTGGTATTACAATTAAAATAACCTGGAATACAAATAGTCATTCCATCCAGCATAATTTCACCACATTCAAGAATATTAGCACACTGACTACACATATTGCACTTCCTCATTTTCCCTTTTATCTTGTTAGCAGGATGAGAATTAATATTACACCAGTCTTTTAAACTATTATCTCTCTTATTCACTACATTAGGGCAACCACCCAAAACAGTATTTAATTCCCTGTCCCCCATAATAAGGGACCAATTTTTACACATTATATGAAAAATAGTCACTATCATTGGTATAGGTTGTAATAAAACTTAACCTCTCCCTTGAACCACTAATCAGATCCATATTGGTATTATGAGATGTCACATTATTATTAATATTCAAGTTCAAAGGGGTCACAGTATCACTATCACTTCCCCCTCCCTCATAGTTATATACTTCATCTATGCCATATCTCAATAAAGGCATTTAAACACCACGCAGTCTTTTATCGACCACCTCTTCAGTTATTTTATCAATAAACTGCAATGGATAATCTCTATTTTGAAACAGTCTTCCAATAAAATTACATTCTTCCTTAAAATCCTCCACATCTGTCACCATCCTGGCTGCTCGTACCATGTGGCCCTTTATGACTGCTTTCTTTACATGATGTGAATGATTATTGGAAAAATGCAAAAATGTATTAGAATATGTTTTCTTCCTATTATATGTTAGATTTTAAGCATCTCCGCTCATGGTCCTTACAAATTAACACATCTAAATAGGAAAGTTGCTCAATTCCATTTTCATGTGAAAAGACCAAAAAATCAGTACTCTGATTAATATACTGTATAAATTCTGTTATTTTCCTTATTGGTCCATTCCATATAAAAAATAAATCGTCCAAAAAACATATGTATAATTTAACATAAGCCATATGTTCAGAGGGAAATAGATATTTCTCTTCCCAGACAGCCATAACTACATTAGCGTACAAGAGGCCCACAGGACCCCATTGCCACTCCTTTAATTTGTTTAAAGTAATGACCGTCATGGAAAAAGTAATTATTAGTCAACACAATTTCCAACAAATGTGACAAAGTATTAATATTATGTTGACCTACTGGGACCAAACCAATAAAAATTCTGTAAACCATTCTATGCCTAGTTGTTGTGGGATACATGTAAATAAATCTTTGACATCTGCCGTGATGAATACTATATCATTAATTCCCGTCATAGATGTCCCCACATTATTAACTTTTGTTAGAAAATCCCAAGAATCATGACATAAGTAATTTGAGCTAAATACGTTTTCCTTCAACTGTGTATCAACATATTTAGCTATGAAATATGTCTTGGAACAACCTGCACCCACTATAGGACGCAGAGGGGGATTATTTAAATCCTTGTGTATTTTTGGTGTTCCAAATATTGTCGCCACCTTAGGATTTTCTACATACATAAATTTATAAACCTCACTAGTTATTTGACCCTGGGTCAGCATATCTTCCAAAAAATAATCTATTCTGGAATATGAGATATTAATCTCATTTAATGAGGCTTCCACATATGCATGCATCTTCATATAAAATCTGTAACATCAATTGATTATAATGAATGGCATTCATTACAACTAAGCCTCCATCCTTATCAGGCTGCATAAAACAGAGGTCACCTCTACTTCTTAAGTCATCTAACAATTTCTTTTGTGTTACATCTAAATTGCCATTTTCCAATGTTATCTTTTGTTGTAATAAATGCCTAAAATCAAGTTCACACATTTCTTCAAATACCCTTAACACTGGATGTAAAATAGGGTTAAAAGTACTTGGTATATGATATGGATTAATAGCAGGTGTAGATGCACCCTGAAAAAGCAAAGCTAAATTCATTTTCCTGGTATATAACTTTAAATCAAGTATTAAATCAGTAACTTTCACTCATCTGTTTGGTACAAATGTTAGACCTTTACAAAAAATATCTGCATATTCACAGCCAAAATCAAACGAGCTATAATTATACATTTTAAAGTCACCAGCTTCGTTTGTAAGTAGTTGGTAAGATAAAGGCTTACCACAAAAACACAGGGCAATAAGGGAAAGGAAGGGGAGAAATCAAATGCCATCATGGAAGTATTGAATAGAGAAAACTACAAAGCAATTAATACAAGAAGTGTCACTGTTAGAAGAGTATAGAATAGGGAACAAATCAACAAAAATATTCAGAAAGACAGACATGATAAAAGCAATGCACAGTATCAGAACATATCATGATCTGTCATGCACTATCTCAAATAATAAACTAAAAGTATCAGCACAGGCAGAAGAACTTAGAAAATATATAGATAAATATAAAGGAAAAGTAGAAAATAACTATTTACTGATGACCCAAAAAAAGTTTTATAGATAATTGGGAAACAAGACAAAAGGAGTTAAAATACCACCAAAAAAAGAAGGAATAGTTAAATTTCAGAGAAATATGTGTGAAGATTTTGTGGAGCATAGCAAAGATGCTAAATGAATAGAAGTAAAAGAAAGAATACGAAGTTCAAATGTACAGGATATGAAACTGGAGATTGAAACAAAGTTAAGAACAGCTCCTAATTTGAAAACTCTAGGCTCAGATGCAGTAACTAACTTCTGGCTAATAGTATTAACATCTTTACAAGAAGATTTAGCCATGTGTAAGAACTATTTATATGTGCATTCTGAACAGACACCAGCCTGGTTAATAACAGGAAAAGCAATAAAGCTACCTAAGACCGAACCTGCAAGCTATCCTAAAAACTATAGACCAATAACTGCCATCCAGTGATGTACAAACTATACACTGGAATTGATGCCAACGGAATTTATAGTCATTTAGAAGAAAACTCAATCATGGTACTAGAACAAAAGAGTAACAAAAGAAAGTGATATGGAGCAAAGCATCATTTATTGTTAAATAAGGTTATAATGGAAAACTGTAAAAAGGGGAAGAATCTAAGTATGGCATGGACAGACTACAAAAAAAGCAAACCACAAAACGACCAGCAACAAAAAATAGCACTGGATTATTTGATTCAATCTTTTATTAAGACAGATTAGATAAGATACAGACTGGTTTCAGCAAAACATTTGCTTTCTTCAGTGTAAAAATTACTATTAAAAACAACAATGACATCTAGGGACAAAGTCCAAGCTATAAACCAATTTGCTCTTCCTGTCCTAACTTACAGTTATAGAGCGATTGACTGGGCCCAAAGGGTGTTGGATTGGTTGGACAGGAAAACAAGAAGGGTGCTTCATGCTTATTAAATGATTTATAAAACTCAGTGTATACCATGATTGTATAGTCCCCATTCTGAAGGAGGTATGGGCCTCCTCAAAATTGATTACATGTATAGATCTGCAGTCGTAGGACTGCATACATATTCTGCTGACCGCACAAGACTCAAACATAGGGAAAATTTTAAAACATGAGAATAAATCTAAGATGACTTTCCTGCTTAGTTTAGCAGAATCATCTCCATGTCAAGCTGAAATGGAAATCAAACCAGAAGTAGATAAAAATCAGACATTAACTAAATGTGCCAAAAAAAAAAAAAAGCAGAAGAAAGAATATAAGGTGAAGGGTGAGATATAAAGGCAAAAAAATGTGGAAAATCCATAAATATAGTTGGAAGTACAGAAAACTCTTGGAACAACCTCATGTTAATCAGGATCGAATGCAGGAATGGTTAAGGAGAGGTAAATTTAAACCAAACACGAAAGGTTAATATTGGCAGCGCAAGACAGTGGACTATGTACATGTTGGTTTACAAAGTCCATTGAACATGTGGGAGAAACAGACAAATGTACGTTTTGTGAAACAGAATTGGAAACAGCCACACATCTTGTTGCTGGTTGTGATATACCAATGGCAGAAGGACTGTATACTGAAAGGCATAATAATGTGGCACGACTGTTGCATTGGGGATTGTGAAAACATTATATTACTGAAGTAGCTGAAAAACTTTGGAAACATGAGCCACAGAGCAATTTAGAAAATTATGAAGTTTAATGGGATCACCCATTACCAACAGTTCAAAAATAGATGCAAGAAAACCAGATATAGTAGTCCGTGAAAAGAAGCATTGATCAGTGAAATTGCTGCACCCAGTGATCCTGTGTCTTACGTACAGAGAAACACAAAGTCATAAAATATCAGGATTTGCAGGCAGAAACGAGGGCAATGTGGAAGGACAGTTCCTACAGTAGAAGAATTTACAATCATGTGTTACAATATGTTACCGATTCATGTAATGCTGTATGAATTGCAGAAGGAGCCATTACTGGGCACATTGTGGGTGACTTGGAGAAATTAAAAAAATAGAAAAGAAATCATATTAACATTTTTCCATTTACATTACATATCACATATCTTTTCTTTCTTTCTTTAACTAACATCAGTAAAGCTTAATATATATTACTGAATTCCTGCTCAGCTCACTCCTTTACTTCTATGAAATTTACTCTGTCCCTTTTCTAAAGATCCCTCTTCCAGTTCTTTTATCTCTTTTAATAATGTTCAATACTTCAAATACTACTGGTTTAAACTTTGATTTCCATGTTTTAGTAATTGCTTTTTTGGCAGCCAACAGAATAAAATTTAAAGGAAAACTCCACCTTAGAAGTAAAAAAAAAACATATTTTTTCATTGTATCTTTGTTTTTGGAGCTATTTTAATGGCCAAAAATCACTCCAAGTGCTTCCTTTACAATTTTAATGTGTTTCCCTCAAAATAGTGGACAGCGGGGCCTGTCTTGGTAATGTGATTTTGTTTTTTTGCTTTCATTCCTTCTTCCCAGACTACATTTCAAGTCCTCTTTATAATACTCATGCTAGACATAAGGAAGTGGTATTGTTTTCTCATGCCATTGAGATAGAATGGCAGCACTGTGAAGCACTGTCATCTAAACACAGCTTCTGAAACTGAGCTACTTCTGTTTCCCTAACTGAACCTCATTTGTGTGTCTGTCAGAGCTTGTTCTGTGCTATAAATAACTGTTAGCTACTTCCAGCAAAAGAAGAAAGTAGGTAAATAGCAGGCTTTTGTAATGGGATTTATTGTAGTTCAAAAAGAATTGGCAGACCTTCCCCCACAGTCTCATGCTGGGGTGTGAAAACTCTCACTGCAGTAAATGACCCCTGCTGTACATTTACAAGTGACAAGTAGCAGGACACCAAATTAAGTCTATCTGCTGCTTCCCAATGCCTTCAGTGGGAAGTTTTTTCTCTCTCATGAATGAATTAAAATGTGCTTTACTAGTTCATTAATTATTTCTGTTATATTCACCCTCTTTTTTTTTTTCTATTTCATATTTATTTATACTTTGGTAACCAGAAAAGAGAACTGTTCACAGGACCCTTTTCAGCCACAACCTGGGCTACATTGGCAAAAATAATAAGTATTAAATGCACTTAGCAATATACAGAAAAAAAAATACTGACCTTAAAGACACTGACCAAGATTGCATGTGTAACACATAGCCAATATGTGACGGTGACCAAGTAAAACATTAAGCAACATTTACTAGACTGTAGACATTAATAATGCTTAATTCTACTATATTGTTTATTATAAATAAATAGTATGCACCCATATTGCACATACATATGTGTATATATATATATATATATATATATATATATATATATATATATATATATATATATATATCTATATAAAATCGGTTTACTATCATTTGTTCGAATGGCAAAATATTTGCCGTTCGAAACAACGACAAGTAATACCGAACACAAACATTCCGAATGGTCACAATGTCGACCCAAATGATCGACACATTTGAGTCGGCATTGTTACCGAAACCATCACGTGATAGCTGTATAGAAGCAGAAGTAAATCAGACTCCTATATGACATATTACGTTTTTGCAGAGGAGCAAGCCCCCCTGCACCACCCTGTGGGGGGGCTGTGCTCCCCACACACCCCGCTACTAATATATTCTAACTCAGAGATCGCATTACAGTGGAGATATGGATGAATTTCCAATCCCCACTGTACCGCGATCTTTGTGCAGATAGTCAAATACACTTATGCGAATGCACTACTGCATTTGCATAAGTGTGTTCGACTATCCCATCCATTTGAAGTTTGTGCACGACATTCTGATTTTCGGCAGCAGTGCTGCCGTCAGACTGTCATTCACACAAACGACAGTAAACCATATATATATATATATATATATATATATATATATGTGTGTGTGTGTGTGTGTGTATATATATATATATATATATATATATATATATATATATACACATACATATATATATATATATATATATATATATATATATATATGGGTCTACTACTTTACAATGAATTGTCACTTAACTGAAAATGAAAAGTAGAACCCTACTTCAGCGAAAGTGCACCCTGCACCTCCCATGTGGGGGGCTGTGCCCCCACACACCCCCTACTTAAATATACCAACTCCAAGATCAGACTACAGCGAGGAAAAGGGAATATTCCCATTCCGCGCTGTATTGTGATCTTCGTAGTCAGTTTTCAAAGTTTCAGTACTTCAAACAAGTGGGTTCGTGCAAGTGAAGTTCGAAGTACTGAAACTTCAACCAAAAACAGTAGACCCATATATATATATATATATATATATATATATATATATATAGAGAGAGAGAGACTGTATGTGTGCATGTGTTTGTGTATAAAGTACATGTGTACAAAAACATGAATGAGTGTGTGTGTTTGTGTGTATAACAGAGAACTAGATTATATGACTCTGTGTGTACTTCATGTCCTTTCAACAAAAACAAATCAAAATGAAAATTTTGTGTAACTGTATATGCGTCTACATATACACGCAGACGTGTATGTGTGTGTGTATGTATGTATGTATAAAAATGTATGTATCATGTAATACTGTATGTGGGATGCAGTACTGTGTTTAAATGCATGTCACAGTTAAGTACTTCTGATTTCCTTTTCTTAATGTTTTTAATGCAAAAGCACATAGTAAACGTACGTTAAAGTAAATTCAACTATATATTATGACTGCCATCAATGGTTACATTTCCTTTGTGGATTACAAATTGCTCATGCACTCTAACAATGTAAGGACTGACTCAAAGTCAGTGGGAATCTGTTACCATGGGTCTGCATTTACCATATATGCGTACCCCTCTGGAAGGCTGTCACAAAAAAGCATAAAAGACCTATATGAAGTAGTTTACTTCATTTGGTCTTCAACCTGTGGGTTACGGGTCCATATCGGATCTGAGCTGGCAACTTTTACTAGCATCAGCTTCAAGCTCCAAACTCCTCCCCTTACCCATAATACACCTCCACTGCCTTCCATCCACAGATCTTGTTTGCTGTGAATAGCTTTGCATCGTGTCTCTTGAGCTCCAACTTTGTCAAGTGGGTAAAAACCTTTTGAGTTTCTTTTTTCTCAAAAAGATTGTTAGGTAGTGTTAGTATAGGTTCTCCTTTCTCCTCCCCTCACTTGGTGTGTCGAGTTGTAGTGTTTAGGGTTGCCACCTTTTCAAACGCCCAAAGTGGGACATTTTTTGTACAAACATCAGATTTTGCAAGGAAAAACATATCCATGGCCAGGACAAAGGACAGAACTTCACTTTTTTGCCTAAATAAATGCTTATTCTTGTAGCATTTTAGTTGCTTATTCTGTTTCTTATAAAATTTAGGTGTTTCAGAAACAGAATAACTGTTTTATGCAACTATTACATTAAATATAGGAAATATGTTTGTCCTAATATCTCAGGACATTTGGCATTTTTTCAATTTTTATGCAGGACACAACTGACCAAAAAGGGACTGTCCCTCGCAAAGTGGGACAGGTGGTAACCCTAGTAGTGTTTTATGGTAGTTAGAGTAGTTTTGTATTGCTGTGTGGATTTTTGCTTCCCCTCCCCCCTCAGTGTTTTCTGTGTATGACTATGTGGTGTGTGTGTGTGTGTGTGTGTGTGTGTGTGTGTGTGTGTGTGTGTGTGTGGGTGTGTGCACGCACACATGCCAGTAAGAACAAAACAGTTTTTCTTAAGTTCTCTTTCTACTTACAGGATGGCTGATAAGCTTGTTTTCAAGCGTTGCATTTTGTGTGGCCATAAATTATCCCCTGTGGATGGCCACACTTTGTGTCTTTTGTGCTTGGGCGTGGTCCATTTGAGTGTGGACTGCAGCATATGTGGGGATTCAACCCCTGCGCCATTAAAGATAGGAAGGCCAAGTTGGCCCTCAAAGGCCTTCTTCCCCCTTCAGAATCTGTTTACTCATCTTCGGCTTCGGTCACAGTGACTGCTGTGGCGGCCTCTCCTTCCTCTCTTCCCCTGGTTTTTCCTCCCTCCCAGGCTGGGACTCAACCTCCTGTACCAAAGCCTGTGGTAGTGGGGCAGAAAAGGGGTAGAGAGAAGGAGAGAGAGTTGAAGGCGAGGGAAAAGAGAAAGAGGTCTCCGTTCCCTCGCTTCACCTGCAAAAATGCCATGGATCCATGACTCCCCTCGGCTCTGATCTCCGAGGTTCTCTCCGGAGCCAGAGGAGACACGTTCATTTTCTTGGACCTCGGTGCCCTGATCCACTAGGTCGGAGTCTGTGGCCACGTCAAGGTCCACATGGTCCTTGTATGGCATAGATCTGGATTAAACGATGAGGAGGTTTATCCGTACTCAGATCCAGATGGAGGTCTTGCCAGCCCCCCCCCCCTCACTCAGGAGGGGGGAGCTCGCTTCCTTTTTTTCAAGACTATATCTCTTTCTCCAATCCGATCTTCGGGTTTGGAGTATTCAGATCTGAGATTGGCTTTGGTCAGGGGGTCGGCGCCGATGGTACCTGCTTCCTCGATGCCAACAGCTGCCTGGAGTTTATCGGATCCGACCAGCTGGGATCCGAGCCACTCTCGAAGCTGGAGCTTGGGTGTCTGATCCGAGGGAGTGGAACCTTTTTCTTTGGCTCCAACTTTGTCAGGCCAAGTTCCCTCTCTCGGAGCTCCATCCACCTCGGGCCCAGCTCCGATTCTCTCGTTGGACCTGGGGAGACCGGCCTCCTTATTGGTTTCTCAGGAGGTTCGCTCTCCTTTGGTGTTCGAAATGGTAGAAAGGGTTCTCTCTGCTGGATTGAGACCCCTTACTGCCCCTTTGGACTCCACTCAGACCCCCTCGGCTCTGTCTACGGTCCCCATTGTTTTACCAGAGGGACAGCCCATGCTTGAGGATCCCCAGATGGTTCTCTCTGAGGAACAAGTGGCTTGCGAGCTCCCCCCGGAGAGCCCCACCGGAGAGGTACCTCACAAGCATACGTGCAAGAGGAGGCACTTGGACTCCCCCGAGTCCCTCACCAAGGACATGGACTTGGATGATGGCGAAGGTTCCCCTAGGTCACCTCCCAAGGATGTCTCCTTTGGAGACATCATGGAAATCCTCCGCCAGTGGGGAGTTTGGTCTGCCCCCAAACCGTCTTCTGATGAGTCCGTGTTCCTGGAGGCTTTCAGCATGGGCCCATCTACTTCCTGGGTGTCACCTCCCATGGATCCTTTGGTGGAGGAGCCAGACACCAAGGAATCTATCCCAAAAAGACCGGATAAGATTTTAAGCTCCCCATAGACAGACCAGCATGGAACAAGGGCTTCCCCGTAGACGCTATGGTGGTAGCAGCAGGCACTAAGAAGGAACTTGCTCAGGAGAGTTCCTCAGTCCATCCTCCTGACTGAGAGTCACAGAAGATGGACCGCCTAAGGAAGCGGGTTTATGCTTCAGCTACCTCTTTGATTAGGACACTGAACTACCTGGCCCATGTCACCAGACTCCAACACGACCTGGTAAAGGAGTTGGATGAGTCTCCCCCAAGTTCATGTCACAGGAGGACAAGGCTTTGTTCTCCACAAGGATGGCCACTTTAAAAGCAGTATCTAACACATCCATGTGACTCCTTTCACATGCTATGGAAGGAGCGGCTATGGCATCTGGGTCTGTCATGTCCATGAGGTGCAACACCTGGCTCAGGTTATGTCAATTTTCAGAACCCTTCAAGGTGTCTTTTGCCAATGCCCCCTATGACGGCTCTACACTCTTTGGTAAGACCGTCAAAGAGACATTAGTCCAGAGTGAGAAGGATGGGAAGACACTCTCTGCTGTCGGGATCTGCTTCTCTAACCCTCAAAGGTACTTTTCCCGGAACCAGAGAGGGCAAAAGAAGATGTGGTTCCAGAAGTCACAGTATTCCCGGGACTCTCAGGGCTCTTCTTCCTCCAGAGTCAGAGGGGGACAGAATGGACGCTGGCCCAGAGGCAGAGGGGGTCCAAGGAATTTTGGGTCTCGAGAACCTCTTGGACAGACCCAGGCAGCAACCCTGAGGGGTTGGCCGACTGCTGTCCTCTGGAGGCAGTCGGGGATGATTGTCCTTGCACCTAGCGGCATGGGAGTCCATAGCAACGGACCATTGGGTATTACAGATCATATCCAGAGGATACTCTATCCCCTTCATGGGTTCCCCCAAATTTCCCAGACTCCTCCCGGACGTACCACCCATGCAAATGGAGGCAGCAGCACAGGAAATTTCCAAGCTGCTAGATAAATGAGACATTGAAGCCACCCCCCCCCCCCAGATCAGTCTGGATTGGGCTTCTACTCCAGGTTCTTTGTGGTGCCAATGAAAACAGGGGACTAAAGGCCCATTCTGGACCTATCTACCCATAACCTGTCAGTTGCCAAAGAGAAGTTCTGGATGGTCACATTGCAGTCCATCATGCCGTACCTGCAAGAGAGTGACTGGATGCGCTCGTTAGACCTCCAGGATGCTTACTATCACATAAAAATGCACAGAAGCTTCAGGAGGTTCCTCCGCTTCTGGCTAGGAATCAATCATTACCAGTTTTGAGCTCTACCCTTTGGACTCACCACAGCCCCCAGGGTGTTTACCAAAGTGATGGCAGTGGTAGCGGCTCACCTGAGGCTTCAGGGTATTCAGGTCTATCCGTACCTGGACGATTGGCTCCTCACTGCTCCCACCAGGTGTCTACTCTCCCAAACCAGGGATTATTTCCTGACTCTTGCCCTGCATTTGGGGATCACAATCAACACATCCAAATCTCTCCTAGATTCTGTACAGGTGATAGACTACATTGGTGCCAGGATAGATACTTTTCAGTGCAAAGTCTTCCTGACCTCGGAGCGAGTTCAAAACCTGCAGATGCATGTCTCCCTGATCTACCACTCATCTCCCAATGGCAGAATTGGTGTTGAGGGCCTTAGGCTTGATGGCGGCGACCATAATTCTTCTCCCATGTGCCCAGTTACACATGAGAATTCTACAATGGACTCTAGCTGTACAATGGTCCCTATTGGAACTGCCATTTACATATCCAGTTCAACTCAGTCGAGTCTGTCGGTCATCCCTCATATGGTGGATGTGCTCTCCAGACATTTTGGAGGGACAACCTTTTGTTCCAGCCCCAGCCCAAGCCACAGTGACCATGGATGCCTCCCAACTCGGGTGGGGGGGCATTGTTCAGGCAGGACAGTCCAAGGCCTGTGGTCCCCCATAGAGACCAGCTTGCACATAAATGTCCTAGAGATGAGGATGGTCCTTCTAGCGTTGCAGGCCCTTCATGCCTTTCTTCCTGTGAGAATGATTGCTATTCAGTCAGACAACATGTCAGTGATCTGGTATATCAGCAAACAGGGAGGGACCAGATCTTACCCCCTTTGTCGCAAGGCCATGAGAGTGTGGGAATGGGCAATCTCCACCGCTCGCTTTCTCATCGCAACACACATTCCGGGATGGTCCAACATCCTAGCAGACAGGCTAAGTTGGACCATTCTGATGCCTTACAAATGGTCACTAAATCTATCAGTAGAGGAACAGATCTTCAGCGGGTGGGGTCAGCCTAGCTGCGATGTCTTCGCATCTCCTTCCAATGCGAAGTGCAGCAAGTTTTTCACTCTGAACCCCCTGCAGGGAGAGTCTCCCAGAGGCGCTCTAGTTCATGCTTGGCCTCCCAGTCTTCTGTATGCTTACCCTCCAGTACCGCTCATTCCAAGGTTTCTACAGAAAGCTCATCGACTGGGAAGCAAATTGATCCTCATTGCCCCATTCTGGCTTTGCCAGGTATGGTTTCCCTTCCTTTGATCTCACCTTCTGGCTTCGCCTTGGATCCTAGATCCCATTCAGGATCTAATTTCACACCCTTCGAGGGTGCCTCATCCGAATCTGGACAGCCTGAAGCTCACAGCTTGGCTGCTCCAGTTCCCGTGATTGCTAGGACTCCTGGACTATCCTCCTCAGTTAGATCTATTTTGGTGACTGCTCATAAGTCTTCAACCAGGAAGGTTTATCGCAGCAAGTGGAAACATTTTTCCTTCTGTGCCTCTCAGAGGAGTTTAGACCCTTTCACAGCTCCTATTACTGCCATTCTTGATTTTCTAGCTGATATTTTCAACGTGGAGCTAGTTCTTCTACTGTCAAGGTTCAGTTGGCTGCCATCTCTCATTTTCATGTGGGCAAGAATTCTGGCTTATTAGCCTCTTCCAGACTGTTTAAAGCCTTTATTAAAGGTAACTTTTTGTTACACCCCCTGGTCAAAGATCCTGTTCCCCCTTGGGACCTTACTATGGTTCTTCAAGCTTTGGTCGCTCCTCCTTTTGAGCCTGCCGCAACTGCAGATCTGAAATTTTTATCTTGGAAAACTGCTTTTCTGGTGGCTATTACCACTGCCAAAAGGGTTTCAGAATTACAGGCCTTGTCCATCAAAATTCCTTACATGATGTTTCACAAAGACAGGGTTTCCCTTCGAACCAATCCATCCTTTCTTCCTAAGGTGACATCACCAGTCAATATCAATCAGACCATCAATTTGCCTGTGTTTTTTCCTAATTTTACCAACAAGATGGAATACAAACTCCACATGTTGGATGTTCATAGACAGTTATGATTCTATTTACACAGGACAAAAATTTCCGTAAATCTGATCAATTGCTTGTATCCTTCTATAAACCTTTTTTGGGGAAACCTGTCTCCAAGGTCACTATAGCTAGATGGATTTCTTCATGCATCCTGCAGGTCTATAAGGACAGAGGCATGTCTCCTCCAGGTCAGGTGAAAGCTCATTCCACTAGGTCCGTGGCTATGTCTGCAGCTTTTTGGTGTAGAGTGTCTTTGGATGATATTTGTTCTGCAGCTACTTGGTCCTCATCTCATACATTTATTTCTCATTACAAATTGGATTTGACTTCCAGAAGGAGAGCGTCCTTTGGTTCCGCTGTGCTCCGGAATATCCTTCCATGAGGGCCTCCCAGGAGTTTAGTAGCTGGGGACTCTGTCCCACAGGTTGAAGACCAAATTAAGTAAATTACTTCAGATAAAGAAGTTATGTACTCACCATAATGTTCCATCTGAGTAGTTGTACTTCATTTGTCTTCAACTGTCCCTCCCTCCTTCCCCCTGACCTTGGCATATGATAAGCCTACAGGCTGCAGTATAGGTCACAAGTAAATTTTTCAGGGCGGGTTATCAGTATAAAGTTCAGCAAACTCGATCTGGGGATGGAAGGCAGTGGAGGTGTATTATGGGTAAGGAGAGGAGTTTGGAACTCGGTGCTGATGCTATTAAAAAGTTGCCGGCTCAGATCCGATACGGATCCATAACCCACAGGTTGAAGACAAATGAAGTGCAACTATCAGATGGAACATTATGGTGAGTACATAACTTCTTTTTTTTAACAGTATCAGTGCACCTAGTTGATAGGGTTGCCACCTGCCTCTCTTTCTGTAGTTTTGTCTTGTGTATGAAGGGGGGGGGGGGGTCTTGAAAATAGTAAATGAACTGAATAAACTGAAGTTTTCTAACTTTTCTCTAAATGTCACAGAAATCTTTGATATGACATTTAAGTTATCTTAACATATAAACTATTATAAATAACCAACATTTAAAGCTTAACATTTTAATAGTGTTGCTGCTTATGTACATTTGTCAGAAGAGTTGACAATTGCCTTTAAACCCCTCTTGATCTAATTGTTTTGTTTTGCTGTGAAAGGGGAATGTTAAGCTCTCCTCCTTTCTGCAGTAAAAACAGTGGAAAACAGTTCCACAGCTTTCTGTCTTTTTTATATCAGCTGCTGTGTTCCTGACATTAGCAGGATTAATTGCCCTTCTAAGATTGACAGCAGTACCTGACAGGGTAAGCTACAGATGTGAAGTTGTTCTATCTCGCCATTCATTCTTTACTGATTGGTTCGGAGACAATCCCTTGGCTCCGAATTGGCCAATGCAAAGCTCAAGGTATTCAAATAGCTCGAGGCCAAGTACTATCCCATGATGCACCTAGAGTTACCTCAGATCTAGTTTGCCACTGCAATAGATTGGTGGTTCTGCATTAGCTCAGGCCAGTAAAACTGTTTTCTACATACTTACTTATATTTAGATAGTTAGATAGTTTAAGTAGTTTTATAAAGCTCTTACAGCTTTTTGGTGTGTTTACCAACATTTATTCCCTTCCCTTAGTGTGCTTAAAATTGTAGTTGGCCTCTTGCTTTAGGCCTAGTTTAAAAATCCTTTTCTATTTACTAGTGTGTTTATTTAGTGACATTTGTCACATTTCATACTAAATTGTTAGATTGTTTGTAGTTTTTGCTGTGTGGTGTGTTTTGCCTTAATTTTTTTACAAAAGGCTTGAATTTAATAATCACTGTTGAAGTTTTTTGTAGTTAACAGTAATTTTGTCAGATATAGTTATTCCTTAGAATATTTAGACAAGTGTGCTGTGTCTTATAGCAGCTAGCCTCGTTTTCCTTGCATACTCTGCTCATATTGTGTGTTTTAGACAGTTTGTGGTGGCAGTAATTTACCCTTTCCTGTCACTTTATATTTACAGTAGCATTATTATGTGTGTGTGTGTGGGGGGGGGGGGGGGGGGACTCAGCCTGTTTATATTTAAGGCTGTTATTGATAATTACTGCTTAGATTTTTTTGTGTGGTGACAGTAATTTTCTCTGTGACATTACAATGGCTGACCAAGAGAAGCATACTAAGTCAGGTTTCAAGAAGTGCCCAAAATGTGACCAAAAGATGTCTGTAACAGCCAGCCATGTAAATTGTGTATACTGTCTAGGGGGTCTATATTACAACAGCGAAGAGGCGTTTAATCAAACGCCTCTTCACTGACACATATAGAGCGAATGCACTAAAGCGCGAACTATCAGAACAGTGATTTCTTTCTCTGGGAAAGGAATCACTTGGCCTTCCCCGTGTGTTTGCCCCTTTCCCCACTGTAGTGTGATCTTGGAGTTAGTATATTTAGTTAGGGGGGTGTGGGGGATAATGTTTGAAAGTGTGTGTGTTTGTGTGTTAGTACTACCGATTTCTTTCCCAGGGAAAGAAATCGGTGTTCTGAGCGTTCACTCTTTATGTGTCGGCGAAGAGGAGTTCAATTAAACGCCTCTTCGCTGTTGTAATATAGACCCCTGTCTAGGAGTCCTGCATTTACAGAATAGCTGCTCTATATCCCATTCCTTCTCCAACAGGGTCCTACAGGAAAGGAAAAGAAAACTAAGACACAGAAGTTTTTTGAAACCATCCTTACAAGAAGCTTTGAGCGACCAAGATGGATCCAGCAAGTCCTCAAAGTCTTCTGACTAAAAGAAATCGAAAAAAGTCTTTGACTTCAGCTCCACTGCCATCGGAACCGGCAGTCTTTTCGTTTCGGAGCCGGTCCCCAGTCTTCGAACCGGTGTCCGAAGCTCCTAAGAGTCTGTTATTACAGTCGGTACCACCTTTGGTGCGCTCATCTTGGTCCTTTATCAGCCTTTCTGATCTGGATGTGGATCGTGTGGTGCAGAAGCTGATGTGAGGTTGTTCTATCTCACCGTTTTGTTCTTACACGTGGGTTCGGAGCCGATCCCTCGGCTCAGAGTCGGCCGCTTTTCAAGCTCAAACTCTCAGAGAAGCTCGAGACCCAGTATATATATCCCATGATGCTCTACTGTAAACCCCAGATCTAGTTTGCCACTGCAATGGATCTACAGACTCATCGGAGGAAGCTCGGGCCAGTGTTTAAATTTTTTTCTATATTTAGGAATATTTCTCAAAAATGTTCTATTTAGCTAGTGTTGTACTAATTAAAATAATAGTTTAATTAGACTTAGCGTGTAGTTTGATTAGTGGTAGTTAGAATGGATACTTGGAGTGTTTTCTCTTAATGGCTGTTTGGTCTAGGCCTTTAGTAGTTTTTTGGACGTGACATGGCTCTGTCAGCTCCTTTGTGTGGTGTGTTTGATTAGTTTAGTTAGAATTTAGCTACTTTGTAGAGTGTTAAACACATAGTTGAATATCTGTTGTGTTATTATTCAGAGTTGGAGTTCAGGGATCTGAACCCATATATATATATATATATATATATATATATATATATATATATATATAGATATATACATATAGTGATAGATACATTGCCTCTCTTAAAATGTCTGAGAAGCAAAAGTCTGGCTTCAAAAGGTGTGAGTGTGGTCAAAAAATGTCTGTCACGGACAACCACTCCACGTGTGTGTACTGTTTGGGTTCTGTTCATTTGCAGGAAGTGTGCTCTATCTGCCACTCCTTTAGCGCCAGGGTTCTGTTGGAAAGGCGCAGGAAGTTGGTGGATAGGGGACTCCTGAAGCCTGAGTTTCAGACTGTGCTGGACAAGACTGACCTTTCTTCCAAGGCTTCGAAGGTGTCAAAGTCGTCCAAGGGGTCCTCGGAGCCCAAGTCCTTGGCTCCGGGCTCCTCTAGTATGGTTCGATCCTCGACTCCACAGCCCTTGGAGCCGTGTATCGATTCTTTACCTCGGAGCCTAGTTCTGAATCTGGTGTTGGAGGCTCCTCAGTCTCTGATTCTTCAATCGGTGCCATCTTCGACCCATCCTTCGAGGTTATCTGATGTGGACCTGGACTGAGTGGTTAAGAGATTGCTAGAGAACCCGGCCCTGGCCAAAATGCTTTCCGCTTCGAGCCACTCGACCTCGAAGCCTGAAATTCCAGCCCCATTTTCTACTCCTCCGAAGCCAATCGAACTCTGAGCCGGGGCAGACAGAACCAATGTTGGTAGAGCCCTCAGAGCCGAGGTTCGATCCAGCTCCCTTGACCTTGATCTCCTCGGTCCCGACCGGGGAGTCTCAGAGCCGACAATACCTCTCTGGCTCCGGGGTGGAGAGTCGGACCGAGACTTCGGTTCTGACCCTTCCTCTTGGGGCTTCAGCACAGGTGGGTTCGGCTCCGTCCTCTGGATTGGAGCGCGGGGTCTCGGCTTGGGGAGGGCTGCCGGCCTCTTCGGAGCCGACGGACTTCTCAGACTGGGATTCTGGTGCCTTCGATGCCATGAGGAAGGTCATGTCTTCTAAGACCACTACCTCCTCAGATCTTTCTTCTCCTCCCCCTAAAGGGCCTCGTTCTGTCTCTTCCCCATAGGTCCCTACCAAGCGTCGAGACCCAGAGCCTCAGGTATCCCCATTGGGCGGCCCCTCCTCTACAGGGACTTCACTGGATGCTCCCACCGATGAAGTACCTAGGAAGAGACTGTGCAAGAGGAGGCACTTGGATTCCTCATAGGAATCCCTGACATCGGATACCGAATTGGAGGAATCAGAAGGGTCCCCTCGATCCCCCTCAGAGGATGTCTCATTTGCAGACATATTGGAGATCTTAAGGCAGAGGGGTGATTGGCAGTCCCTTGCCCCTTCTGAGGACGAGTCGGTACTCCTGAAGGCCTTTGGGTCTCAACCATCCACCTCCTGGGTGACTCCTCCCTTCAATGAACTAATGGATCTGGTTGCTCGAAGGGCGTGGGAGTCCCCTGATTCAGTGGAACCAGTCCCTCGGAGGCCCAACAAGTTCATTTCTTCCCCTGCTGACAAGGCCTTTTTTACCAAGGGAGTCCCAGTTGATGCCATGGTGGTGGCGGCAGCCACCAAGAAAGAGATGTTGGAAACCTCTTCTTCTGTCCATCCTCCTATTAGGGATTCTAAGACGATGGATAGGTATGGGAAACACATATTTAGTTCTACGGCTTTTTCCATGAGATCGCTCAACTACCTGACCCATTTTACCCGCCTTCAACGAGATCTCCTTAAAGAGCTGGGAGATACTCTACAGGGTAACACAGCTGATGCAGTTTCTGAGAAAGTCACTGCACAACTCAACACCCTCAATTCTATAGTCAACTCATCCATGTGGCTCATTTCTTATGCCGCCGATGGATCAAGTAGGGCGGCAGGTTCAGCGATAGCTCTTCGGAGACAGTCCTGGATGCGCCTTTGCGGAAGCCTTCAAGTCTTCCTTCGTCAATACCCCATTCGATGGTTCCACCTTGTTCGGGCCTAAAGTGAAGGAGATGCTTACTAGGTGTGAACAAGAAGGAAAGACTGTCTGCTGTAGGAGTCCGTTTTTCCACTCCAACTAGACCGTACCCTAAAGGGCAACGAAGTGGAAAAATGTGGTTTCGAAAACCCCAAGGAGCTTTCCAGAACACACCTATGGATACCCCCTCTTGGGGCAGAGGAGGGGTTAAAAACGGAAGACGCCGTCCATACATCAGAGGGGGTCCACAAAATCAGGGTGACAGAGAGCAGTTCTCTGGTAAGCCCTATCAGCATTCCTGAAAGGAAGCCTGGCTGTCCTTCTCTGGAGGCGGTCGGGGGTCGCTTGGCTTTATACCCAAACGCCTGGCTAAACATTACAATGGATTCTTGGGTAAAAAGCATCATTTCCAGAGGTTACTACATTCCCTTTACAAAATTCCCTCCCATGTGTACAAGTATTCCAGACGTTCCACCCAGTCTGCGAAAACTAGCAGCCATAGAGATTCAAAACCTGCTAGACAAAAGAGTCATCCAGCCAGTCCCGGCGGACCAGATAGGATCCGGAACTTACTCAAGGTTCTTTTTAGTTCCAAAGAAAACAGGGGACTGGAGGCCCATATTAGACCTCAGCAAACTCAACACTTTCGTCAAGAAGGAAAAGTTCTGGATGGTCACTCTTCAATCGATACTTCCGTTCCTAGAAATGGGCGATTGGGTGTGCTCTATAAATCTCAAGGATGCTTACTACCACATCAAAATGGCCAGATCATCAAGAGATCACTTGCGTTTCCGGCTGGGGGCCAGTCATTACCAGTTCAAAGCCCTGCCCTTTGGTCTCACCACAGCCCCCAGAGTGTTCAGCAAATGTATGGCAGTGGTCACGGCTCACCTGAGACGCTTAGGATTCCGGGTGTTTCCATATCTGGATGACTGACTCCTCACCGCCACCTCCAGGCATCAACTAATCCAGGCAAGAGACTACACTATCAACCTGTGTTCCCAGTTGGGCATAACCTTAAACTTCGAAAAATCTGCATTATCGCCCTCGCAGCATATTACATTTATAGGAGCAGAGCTAGACACTGTCGATTCAAAGATCAGGTTACCTCAAACAAAAATCTTATCTCTAAGAAGTCAATTGTCCAGTCTGTTGACCCAGAACAAAGCTCCTGCATCCCAGATACTGAAGCTGTTAGGCACAATGGCAGCCACGCTAATAGCAGTCCCGTTGGGGCGCATGCACATGCGGATACTCCAGTGGCTACTCTTCACACAATGGTCTTACCAACAACTGCCCATGTTGCACAAGATTCTGTTAACGGATCTTTGCAAGAAGGATCTCAATTGGTGGCTGAACAGCGACCAGATAGTAGTCGGACGTCCCCTTGTTCTTCCCCAGCCCACAGCCACAGTGACCACGGATGCTTCCCTGATAGGGTGGGGGGGCTATTTCAGGGAAAGACTGTCCAAGGTACTTGGTCAAGCATGGAATCACATTTGCATATAAATGTCCTGGAGCTGAGAGTGGTGTTCCTGGCATTGCAACACTTTCACGACTGTCTTCCTCCAGGGACAATTGCAATTCAGACAGACAACATGTCAGTAGTCTGGTACATCAACAAGCAAGGGGGAACCAGATCGTATCCCTTATGCTGAGAGGCCCTAAGAATTTGGCAGTGGGCTGTATCCACCAGGTGCTTTCTAATAGCAACGCACATCCCGGGTTGATCCAACGTGATAGCGGACAAACTGAGCAGGGCCATCCTGTTGCCTCATGAGTGGTCCCTCAAACAGCACGTGGCGGACAAGATTTTCCACAGGTGGGGCCAGCTTTGCTGTGATCTATTTGCATCTTCGATGAATGCCAAATGCAGAAGCTACTTTGCCCTTTATCCCCCACCGGGGAGCAACCAGAGGGACGCTCTTGTACACGATTGGCCCCCGGGCCTCCTGTATGCCTTTCCGCCAATTCCCCTAATTCCCAAATTCATACAGAAAGCCAAAAGTCTGGGAAGGACTGTTATTCTGATAGCCCCATCTTGGCCTCATCAGATTTGGTTCCCCTTCCTGCAGAAGTATCGAGTGGAAGAACCATGGGTTCTGGACCCAGTGCCAGACCTTCTGACTCATTCGTTGGGAGTTCTTCATCCCTCCCTCATCTCCCTAAAACTGACAGCTTGGCTGCTCCATTTTCCATATTAGCCAGGTCTCAAGATTTGTCTCCCGCAGTTCAACATATTATAGTTTCCTCTCATAAACTGTCAACCAGGAAGCTATATAATAGCAAATGGAAATGTTTTGTTCACTGGGCTTCTCACCACGACGTTGAGTTTTTGTCTTCCTTGTTCGATGATGGTGCAGCAGCTGCCACCATAAGGGTTCAATTGGCTGCCATTTCCAACTTTCATGTAGGGTTTAACGGGTCTAACATCATGTCCCACAGACTATGTAAGGCCTTTTTGAAAGGGACCCACCATCTCAGACCTCCTATCAGACACCCTGTCTCTCCCTGGAATTTGAATCTTGTTTTATCCCAATTGATGCTTACCCCCTTCAAACCCGTGTCATCTTGTAATTTGAAGTTTCTGTCTTGGAAAACAATATTTTTGGTAGCCATTACTTCGGCGCATAAGGTCTCTGAACTCCAAGCTTTATCTTCCAAGCCCCCATATTTGATCTTCCACACTGATAGGGTGTCCCTCAGGACAAATCCTACCTTTCTTCCTAAGGTCTGTTCAGAAACTAACTTAAATTAGTTCATTGAGCTCCCAACCTTTTTTAGACACCATACCAACAGACTGGAATATATGTTACACAAGCTTGATGTTCACAGACAATTGAGATTCTACTTGGACAGAACAAAAGACTTCAGGCAATCTAATCAACTCTTTGTCTCTTACGCAGAGAACAAGAAAGTTTCTCTGGTATCAAAGATCACATTATCTAAGTGGCTTTCTGATTGCATTAAATTCATTTATTCCTCCCCTAACCAGCCATTACCGACTAATGTCAAAGCCCTCTCTACCCGGGCTGTTTCTACGTCGTTAGCCCATGCAGCTCGTTTACCCTTGGATATCATCTGTGCGGCTGCTACTTGGTCCAAACCTCACACTTTTATCACTCATTACAAAGTGGACAGGGCCTCCAGGGACAGGGCTTCCTTTGGTTCCGCTGTGCTCAGGAATGTTCACCCTTGAGCCACCCAGGATTAGGGTGCTTGGGACGCTACCCACGTGTAAGAACAAAACAGCGAGATAGAACAACTTCACATAAAGAAGTTATGTCCTTACCATAATGTTCCATGTGAGTTGTTCATCTCGCCTTTTTGTTCTTGCATTCCCTCCCACCTTCCCCCTCCTGGTGAGAAAGATGGTTGCCTTGGTGGATCAGTTGGTCTTGTCAGCCTGTCTTCTTAAGACAGACTGTTTTTTTCCTTTCTGCTAATCTATAGGTACCTAGATAGGTAGGTACTGCAGTGTTGAATTTTTTTTAGGCTGTCTTCGGATGCAGCATACTGGATCTGGGGTTTACAGTAGAGTATCATGGGATATATACTGGGTCTCAAGCTACTCTGAGAGTTTGAGCTTGAAAAGCGGCTGACTCGGAGCCGAGGGATCGGCTCCGAACCCACGTGTAAGAACAAAAAGACGAGATGAACAACTCACATGGAACGTTATGGTAAGGACATAACTTCTTTTTATCGACACCGGCCTTGGCAAACCTTTTATCGGCTTTGACCCAAATAGCTTCAGAGCTGAAGACCCTTACACCAGCTCAAACTGTTCCTCCTCTGAGCCATGCTGGTCCTTCGGAGCTGGAGGAGTCGGACCTGTTGATCGTGGAACCCTCGGAGCCAACACCTGCTCCAGTCTCTTCAGCTCCATGCACTCTGACATCCTCGGTGCTGATTGAGGACTCTAGGAGCCTACACTCTTTGGTCAGGTCCAGGGAGGATAGTCGGACCGACTTGTCAGTTCCGACTCTGCCTCTCGGGGCTTCGGCTCAGATGAGCTCGGCTCCTACCTCTGGGTCAGAGCCCACTGTCCTGGTGCCAGGGGTGTCAACAGTTTCCTCAGATCCATCGGTTCCCTCGCATCGGAGCAGAGGTGCTTTCAATGCCATGAGTAGAGTCATGTCTTGTAAAACATCCTTGACCTCAGGTCTGGCATCCTCCTATCCTAAAGTGCCTGTGTCTGCTTCTGCCTCTCACATCCTGACCAAGCGACCCAGAGCCTCAGGAAGCCACATTGGGTGGCCCTTGCTCTTCAGAGACTTCACCAGAAGCTCCCACTGATGAGGTTCCCAGGAAGAGATTGTGTAAGAGGAAACATCTAGACTCCCCCCCAGGAGTCTTTAACATCTGATACTGACTTGGATGAGTCAGAAGGGTCCCCACGGTCCCCCTCTGAAGATATCTCATTCGCTGAGATACTTGAAATCTTTAGGCAGAGGGGTGAGTGGCATTCCAAAAGCCCTACTGAGGATGAGTCAGTTCTCCTGAAGGCTTTTGGGTTTCAGCCCTCCACCTCTTGGGTGTCTCTGCCCTTCGATGAGCTGATGCAGCTGGTCTCACGAAGGGCGTGGGAGTCTCTGGATACTATGGAACCTGTCCCTAGGAGGCCTAATAAGTTTCTTTTTGCTGCCCTTGACAAAGCTTTCTTGAAAAAAGATGTGCCAGTTGATGCCATGGTGGTGGTGGCAGCCACCAGAAAGGAAATGTCTGAAACTTCCTCGTCTGTCCATCCTCCTAACAGAGACTCCAGAATCATGGATAGATATGGGAAGTGCATGTTTAGTTCAGTGACTTTTGCTCTTCGTTCGCTCAACTATTTAACCCATTTTACCAGACTACAAAGAGATCTCCTTAAAGAACTGGGAGATACTCTTCAGGGTACAGTAGCTACAGGAGCTACAGACAAAGTTGCCGCCCAGCTTGCTACCCTCAATTCTATAGTGAACTCATCCATGCGCCTCATTTCATATGCAGCTGATGGAATGAGTAGGGCAGTGGGTACAGGAGTTGCTCTTAGGAGACACCCCTGGATGCACTTGTGTTCCTTCGTAGAGCCCTTCAATTCACCCTTCATGAATACCCCCTTTGATGACTCATCCCTTTTTGGGCCTAAAGTCAAGGAAACCTTAACCAGGTGTGAGCAGGACGGAAAGACTCTGTCTGCCGTTGGGGTCCATTTTTCCACCCCTACTAGACCCTACCCCAAGGGTCAAAGGAGAGGGAAAATGTGGTTCTGAAAAGCCCAAGGAGACTTTCAGGACACACGTGGTGAACCCCCTCCAGGGGCAGAGGAGGGGGCAATAATGGAAGACGCCATCCTCGCGGCAGAGGGAGTCTGCAACACCAGTGCCACAGAGGTCACTTCTTTGGGAAGCCCTACCAGTGCTCCTGAAAGGAGGCCCGACTGTCCTGCTCTGGAGGCAGTCGGGGGATGCTTATCTTTGTACCTAGATGCCTGGCTCAAAATAACAAATGACAACTGGGTACAAAGTATCATTTCCAGAGGATAATTCATCCCTTTCGCCACACCCCTTCCACTGACAAGGAGAATCCCGGATGTTCCACCCAGTTACAGGGAACAAGCAACAGTAGAGGTCCAGAAGTTGCTAGGAAAAAAGAGTCATCCAACCAGTCCCAGCAGACCAGACAGGATCTGGAACTTACTCAAGATTCTTTTTAGTTCCAAAAAAGACAGGGGACTGGAGACCTATATTGGACCTCAGCAGATTAAACAGATCTGTAAAGAAAGAGATGTTTCGGATGGTCACACTTCAGTCAATACTTCCCTTCTTAGGGAAAGACAATTGGATGTGCTCGATAGATCTCCAGGATGCGTACTACCACATAAAAATGGCCAGGCCATCCAGGGATCATCTGCACTTCTGGCTGGGAGCCAATCATTACCAGATGTTCTTCATCTCACATTGCTGCAGTCATAACTAGTGGGTAGTCCGCTGTCCTCGGTCGGCCCGAATACCAAAATATTAGGCTGGCGTTGGTCACTGGCGCTTAGATCTGACGTCAGTACGCCTTGGTACTAAAGCGCATGACCGATGTCATATCCCCAGTCTTTCTTGCCGCATGGTCCGAAGCAGAAGCAGCGTTTGCAAGTGCCGTTCGGCGTCCTGAAATTTTCGTATTCTGAGTTTCAGACCGAAACCAAGTTGGGCTAAGTACCCCGTTGGGGAATATTTTTGTCTTTTCTTGCCTCAGTTTAATCTGGATGTCAGAAAAAGTGAATAATTGTATTTCTTGTGGGAAACAGATACCTCATAGGGATTATCACTCTCTTTGCATTCCTTGCTTGGGGCCTGAGCACGACGTAGTCGGGTGTCGCTTTTGTGCTAAATTTAATAAGCGCACCATTAAACGTCGGTTAGATTGTGCTAGGCTTGTCTTCGGTAAGCGGTGTAATTATAAAATGCCGTCGGATCCTCCGACGCCCGCTACCGCTAAGAAGCGCAAGGAGAAATCGGTGAAATCTAAACAGGATGAGTCGTCCGTTCCGGACGCCGGTTCTTTAGAGACCACGGTGGAATCTGTGGATCCAGCCGGGGTTTCAGTTGAGTCTCAGGGGGAACCTTTAATTTTACAAGATGTGGCCTCTCAGGAGTCGGGTCAGGCTGAAGGGGCCTCTCAAGTGGCTGTGTTCCCTTCTCCACATAGGGTGGTTAGGCCTTCTCCCTCTGTCTCTAAGGTACCTCCCAAGGCCAGGCCTGGTTTGTCTTCCTCTGGCGTTAGTCCTACTTCTGCAGGGTCTGTACCTAAAAAACACATGCTTAAAATGGCAGAAGATTTGATTTCCTTGATTAGAGGTTCTATGCCCCCCCCCCCCCCCCCCAGATAAGAGGCCTAGGGTGGAGCCGGAGGTGGAAGGATTAGAGCACTCTTCAGATTACTCTGAGTCTTCGGCTGAAGACATTCAGGATTTTCTCCCTTATTCTGATTCTGACGCAGAGGATTCTAGTCCTTCTGCTTCCTCTCCAGAAGATTTTTCTTTTTCAGAAACTCTGCATTCTATGAGGGAACATTTTAAATGGGAAGGTCAGGATTTCTCTGATTCCAGAAAGAGGCTTAGGGAATTCCTATTTTTGCCTCAGCATAGGCCCTTGGCTATACCCCCTGTTTTGGATGTTGTGCAGGATGTTTTCTCTGAGGCTTCCCTTAACCCTGACTCTTTGCCTCCTGCCCCGGTTAAGCCAGATAGGTATTACAGAGTACCAGAGGCTCACAAATATTTATATAAGAGCCCTAGGGCTGACCCAGAAACTATTAGCCAGGGACCTAAGGGTGTCAGGGCTTCTGTTGTAAAGAATCCAGTTCCTATGGATAAAGACTCTAGAGCTTTGGATAGGTGGGGTAAAAAAGTGTATACCTCTTCCACTCTTGCAATGAGGGCTTTGAATTGCCAGTTTCATATGCTGAAGTACCAGAATTTTTTCCTTAGTCAGTTGAAATCTAAGGTAGATGCTTTAGCAGAGGGCATAGAGTGCAAAGAATTACAGGATTTGGTTCATGCCTCTGATCAGGTGGGTAAGCATTCTTTGCAGTGTGGTTTTGATGCTTTACAGGCCTCTTCCAGGGTGGCTGCCACTGGATCAGTTATTCGTAGGCACTCCTGGCTTAAAGATTAGAACTTGTCAGAGCATGTTAAAGCTCGTATTTTGGATGCTCCCCTGCAGTCTGAAGTTTTGTTTGGTTCTCCTGTGGAGTCAGTCTTGAAGAAAATGGAAGACAAAGCTAAGTCTATGCAGACTGTTAAAGATTTTTTGCAGGTGCAGCCCCCTAAGTTTAGCAGGAATTGGCCCACTAAGGGATGGGCTTACCCTTCTTCTGATTTACAGTCTAGGGGTAGATCTAGGCATGGTAGGGGCAGAGCTCATGCACAGGGTTCTTTTAGGCCTAGGACGTGGGGTTCCCCTGCACAGTCTACAGGTGAGGGCAGGGGCCAGTCCTTTCGTAGACTCAATGACCTGCATCTTCAGCTGCCCGATCCTTCCTGTCAGGCAGCTCCTCTGGGAGGAAAGTTGGCACTTTTCAGGCAAAACTGGCTTTTAGTCACCCAGGACAAATGGGTGCTGGACATCATAAATCGAGGTTACAAGTTTTATTTCCACACATTGCCCCCTTTCAAAGGCATGCCAGACGTTCCTCCTCAGCAAAAGGTGGAGGCTCACGTACAGATTTCTTTACTTCTACAAATGGGGGCTATCCAACAGGTCCCTCCACCAGAAGTGGGCCTAGGATTTTATTCTCGCCTGTTTCTTGTACCAAAGAAAGGAAACACTTGGAGGCCAATTCTGGATTTGTCTATTCTCAACACATACCTGGACATTCCAAAATTCAAAATGTTAACTTTACAACAACTTCTGCCTCTGCTGGGCAAAGATCATTGGATGGTAACTCTGGATCTCAAGGAGGCTTATCTTCATATTCCTATCAGGCCCAGCTGCAGGAGATTCCTGCGTTTTCGGGCTGGGGCTTTACATTATCAGTTCTCTGCGTTGCCCTTTGGCTTATCTACTGCACCCAGGGTGTTCACAAAAGTTCTGGCTCCAGTGATAGCCTTCTTAAGGTTAAGAGGAATACAAATTTATCCTTATTTGGACGATTGCCTGATTCTTGCTCAAAACAAAGACAAGCTACTTCACCATCTTCAGTATGTTATGGCAGTGTTAAGGTGCCTAGGGTATTCTGTGAACGAAATAAAGTCCAGTCTAGTACCCTCTCAGGACATGTGCTTTCTGGGTGTGAGACTGAATACAGCCTCTCAGATGGCATTTTTGACCCCGGACAAGCAAAGAAATCTTACGCTGTACTTCCAACAATTGTCTCTCCTGTCCAGGCTGACTGCAAGGACAGTCCTTCAAGCCTTGGGGTTCATGGCATCTTGTATTCTGGTGCTTCCCAATGCCAAACTGCATATGAGGAAGCTACAATGGTATCTCAAAAGTGTATGGACTCAACACTGCCACGATTTGGACACTGTCATTCAGATAATACCTTGCATTCAAAAGGAGTTTTTGTGGTGGGCTCAGGAATGTCACCTAAACAAGGGACTCTCTGTGACCCGACCAGAGGCGAGTCAGATCCTATCGACAGATGCCTCCGACAAGGCTTGGGGAGCACACCTGAATGGAAAATGGGTTCAAGACACGTGGCCTGCCAGACTTCAACATTTGCATATCAACATGAAGGAGATGTTAGCAGTCCAATTTGCATTGATGGCTTTCAAGGATCTACTTCAACCAGGACATGTGTTGATTCAAACAGGCAATACAACTGTCATGTGGTACATCAACAAGCAAGGGGGAACCCATTCGTACCCTCTTTGCAGGCAAGCTATGATTTTGTGGGAGACTGTTCTCAGTTTGCACCTCACTCTTCAGGCAAGGTTTCTGCCAGGAGCACAGAACTCCTTAGCGGATGTTTTGAGCAGACAGATGGTGGATCCCCACGAGTGGAAGTTGGATCCTCATGTATTTCGACAGTTGACAGTGCTTTGGGGGACTCCAGACATAGATCTGTTCGCTTCTCCACTAAATTTCCAGCTGCCAAAGTTTTGCACAAAGCTGTTTCATCCAAAAGCTTGGAAAGTGGATGCTCTTTCATTCAGTTGGAACAATCTTCACGTCTATGCCTTTCCTCCTCTGCCTCTCCTTCCCAAGGTGCTCTTGAAGGTCAGACAGGACAAGCCCTCCATGATTCTAATAGCTCCAGATTGGCCACGGCAGCACTGGTACCCTCTGCTGAGGAGTTTAGTACGGGAGCCTCCTTGGCCTTTGCCATCAATTCCACACCTTTTGTCCCAGGCAGGCAATCATTTCATCAATGCCAGGATACAGTCCCTGCACCTGACAGCCTGGCATATTCTGTTCTAGGCCCTGGAGGGTCACAGCTTCCTCAACAAGTTTTGGATGTTATTTTGGAGGCCAGACGGCCTACTACAAGGAAAGTTTATGCTGATAAATGGAGGAGATTTTTTCTTTGGAGTCAAGCAAAGAGTTTTGATATTTCAGTGCCTAATTTGAGTGTTTCTCTTCAGTATCTTACAGAGTTACTGGACAAAGGTTTGTCTTTCTCCTCTGTTAAAGTTCATGCTGCAGCCATTTCTGCTCACTATGATTGTGACCCACCATTATTCTCTCATCCTTTGTTTAAGCAATTTCTTAGAGGGGCAAAGAACATAAGACCCCCACGTAGAGCTCCTACTCCTTCCTGGGATCTCAATTTTGTGTTGGAAAAGCTCACTTTACCTCCTTTTGAACCTGCAACTACATCTGAGTTGAAGTTTTTGTCTTGGAAGACTGCTTTTTTGTTGGCCATTACGTCTGCTAGAAGGGTATCTGAATTACAGGCTCTAATGGCAGTTGAGCCCTTCCTGATTTTTCATAAGGATAGGGTGTCCCTTCGTACTAACCCTACTTTTATGCCTAAAGTTGTTTCAAATGTGGCCTTGAACCAATCTATTCATTTGCCTACATTTTATGCTGATCCCCAAAATAAAGGGGAAAAAATTTTGCACTCTTTGGATATTCACAGGCAGTTGCGTTATTATTTGAGCAGAACTAAAGGGTTCAGACTGTCTCAACAGTTGTTTGTTTCTTTTGCTGTGGGATCTCAGGGGAAACCTGTTTCTAAACAAACTATTTCTAAGTGGATTGGCCATTGTATTGCTTTTTGTTATTCTCATCATGGCAAAGAGATTCCGGCTGGAATCAGACCTCATTCCACTAGGGCTACTGCCACTTCTACTGCTTTTTTAAGGGGTGTAGCTACTAAAGATATTTTGGAGGCAGCTAATTGGAGTTCAGTGCACACTTTTTCCAAACATTATTATCTCCCTCTTTACTCAAAATCTAGGGCTGGGTTTGCCACTGCAGTTTTACAGGGCATGTTAGCAGCTCCCAATGCTTTATAATTTTGCCATCCTCCCTTTACCTTTGCTTTGGGATTCTACCCACTAGTTATGACTGCAGCAATGTGAGATGAAGAACATAGTACAGTTTTGTACCTACCATAAATGTAGATGTTCGAAGATCCACATTGCTGCAGTCCAATTTTCCCTCCCTCCTTCCCCACTGTGGTTTGGGGTGGTTGTGTGTTTTGGGTTGTAAATATTGGTTGTACATGGGTGGTTGGATGTTTCTCTGTGTTTTGGCTATGGCCTTTCTTTTTAGGGCCTTCTGACATCTGGGGCAAGAAAGACTGGGGATATGACGTCGGTCATGCGCTTTAGTACCAAGACGTACTGACGTCAGATCTAAGCGCCAGTGACCGACGCCAGCCTAATACTTTGGTATTCGGGCCGACCGAGGACAGCGGACTACCCACTAGTTATGACTGCAGCAATGTGGATCTTCGAACATCTACATTTATGGTAGGTACAAAACTGTACTTTTTGAGCCCTGCCCTTTGGTCTCACTACAGCCCCCAGTGTGTTCACCAAATGCATGGCAGTGGTCATAGCTCACCTGAGACGTTTAGGATTCCAGGAGTTTCCGTACCTAGACGATTGGCTCCTTACCGCCACCACCAGGCATCAACTCATTCAGGCCAGGGAGTCCATTCTGTCACTCTGCAATCAGCTGGGCATTACAATAAACTCAGAAAAATCTGCCTCGTTGCCATCTCAGCATATCGTCTTTATTGGAGCAGAACTGGACACCACCACCTCCATGCTAAGACTTCCAGTAGAAACAGTCTTACTTCTCCGTCAGCATGTCTGCATTCTAAGACAGTCCAAGGCACATGGACTGATCAAGAGACACATCTGCATATCAATGTCCTAGAGATGAGAGCAGAACTTTTGGCATTGCAATACTTCCAGGACTCTCTTCCCCTAGGTATGATTGCGATTCAGACAGAAACATGTTAGTGGTCTGGTATTTGAACAAACAAGGAGGAACCAGATCATAACCCCTTTGTCGCAAGGCTGTCAGAGTATGGCAGTGGGCTATTTCCACCCAGCGCTTTCTGTTAGCAATGCACATCCCGGGGAAATACAACATGATAGCAGACAAGTTGAGCAGAGGAATTTTGTTGCCCCATGAGTGGTCCCTCAAGACGGAAATAGCGGACAGGATATTCCGCAGGTGGGGCCAGCCTTGCTGTGACCTTTTTGCCAGTCACATGAACACCAAATGTGGAAGCTACTTTGCCCTGATTCCCCCTCTGGGAGAAGCCCCAAAGGACACACTCACTCATGATTGGCCTCCGGGTCTCCTCTATGCATTCCCACTAATCCCGTTGATACCCAGGGTATTACAGAAAGCCAAAGCCCTGGGAAAGACCATCATTCTACTAGCTCCCTTTTGGCATCATCAGATTTGGTTCCCCTTTCTTCGACTTCATCTTTTGGAGGACCCCTGGACTATGGACCCAGTTCCAGACTTTCTGCCACACTCGTTGGGGGAACTTCATCCCTCTCTGCAGTCCCTGAAGCTGACAGCTTGGCTGCTCCAATTCCCATCATAACCAGGTTCCATAACCTTTCCAATGAGACAAAGCAAATTCTCCTAACCTCTCATAAATCCTCTACGAGGAAGCTCTACCTTAGCAAATGGAAAAAAATGTTCTATATGGGCCTCTAAAAACAATATTGATCCTTACCAAGCCCCCTATAGCCTCTAGTCTAGATTTTTTAATGATGCTATTCAATAAAGGAGCTGCAGCAGCAACAGTCCATGTTCAACGTGCTGCCATTTCTAACTTTCATCTGGGATTTGAAGGATTGAATATTATGTCACACAAGTTATCCAAAGGCTTTCTCAAAGGGACCTTTCATATTAGACCACCTGTGAAATCTCCCTATTCTCCATGGAGTCTTAATTTTATGCTTTGCTGCATAATTCTTCTGCCATTTGAACCAGCTTCCTCACGTGACCTCAAATTTTTGTCATGGAAAACCATCTTTTTAGTGGCTGTTACTTCTGCCCATAGAGTGTCAGAGCTTCAGGCCTTATCCATTAAGCCTCCTTATTTGATTTTCCATGCTGACAGGGTCTCACTTCAAACAAACCCCTCTTTCTAACCAAAATTTGCATTGAAACTAATCTCAACCAAATTATTGATTTGCCAGTTTTCTTCTCCAACCTTTCCAACAATTTAGAGTTCATGCTTCACAAACTTGATGCTCACAGACAGCTCAGATTTTATTTGGATAGAACAAAAGATTTCAGGAAATCAGACAAGTCTTTTGTTTCATTCTCAGATTCCAGGAAGGGTATGCCAGTGGCTAAAACAACTCTATCTAAATGGTTATCTGATTGTATCACCTTTGCTTATTCAGCTGCCAATATGCCCTTGCAGCATAAAATGAAAGCTCACTCAACCAGAGCAGTTTCTACATCATCTGCCTTTTCTGCCAGACTTCCTATTGATAACATTTGCTCAGCAGCCACTTGGTCAAAACCTCATACCTTTATCACTCATTACAAAGTTGACAGAGCCTCCTTTGGATCTGTGGTCCTGAGAAATATACTCCCGTGAGCCACCCGAGGTTGATGGCGCTTGGGACGCTACCCATCAGTAAAGAATGGACGGTGAGATAGAACAACTTCACATAAAAAAAGTTATGTACTTACCATAATGTTCCATGTGAGTTGTTCATCTCGCCTTCATTCTTATGTCCCACCCTCCTACCCCCTCCCGGGCTTTCAGAAGACCGAGATGATAGATATTCCTGGTCACTTAACCCTTCTATACTTTCTCTCTTACAGAGTTATAGAATGACATATGGTATTATTTTACGCAGCAAACAAGATCTGAGGTAACTCAGGGTGCATCATGGGATAGGGACTTTGCCTCGAGCTACTTGAAATCCTCAAACTTTGCAGTAGGTGCCAACTCAGAGCCTAGGGATCGGCTCTGAACCCATCAGTAAAGAATGAAGGCGAGATGAACAACTCACATGGAACGTTATGGTAAGTACATAACTTCTGTTTATTTTTCTGTATTGCCATTGTTTTATACTGTTACTTTTTAAATGCTCTTTGTGCTTTTATAATGTGTAATTTATTTTATGGACTTTTAATGCTTTAATGCACAAGGCACTTTGTACATTTAGATATGTCATTTTACAGAAGGACCACTAGAGGGAGTAAACACATTATAATGTTTTAACATGCATTCCATTAACTAGTGAATTTTAGCTGACCCAAATATCTTGTTTAGTTAAATATGTTGAGCTGTGAAACACTATATTTTTCTATACTGTCACCATTTTATACTGTCACCTTTAAAATGTTCTTTGTGCTTTTACAATGTGTAATTTATTTAATGTATTTTTAATGCTGTAATGCACATTATAAATATATATATATATATATGAATATATGGAGATAGATATGCATGTGCACTTGTATGACAGTAGCTATTGAAATATATTTCTTGCCATTTATGCCTTCACTTTCATCCCAATATAATACCTGAGGAATACACAGAAGGTGAATGTTGGTTGGGAGATAGTAAAACAGGCAGTATTTCCAGGTGTGCTTTTATGTATCCTCACAAGTATTTAGTCTTCTTACTTTATTGTGAACCGTTATTTTGTCTGTCTTGAACATTAAGCCTTATACATAATATATTTCATCTGTGAAGGAAAAAAAAAAGGACTGAGTTTATTTCTTTACTTATAATTTCTGTTTGGGAATCAAAAGTTGGGGAAAAAAGCCCAGAATATAACTCCTCTACAGTCTCATGGCTTCTGGAGGCCTAGTGGCCCCCAGAACCCTGGCTTAATTTATTTTGTCCACAGTTACTACAGTGCAGTCTTGGCTAGTTTTAATGTGTATTGAAATGATGTATGAAAAAGCAAAGAGTAAGACACAATTTCTTTATTTAGTTATAATGTTTTGTTGAGTCCATCCCTGGATGAAAAGTTTGTTAAAAAAACTGCAAAATGTACCTCAGAGAGAGTATATAGGAAAATATAGCTTTTAGTGGTGTAGCAGCTCCCAGATGGTAGTTCAAAAATGTTGTAAAAAGGATGTGGGTAAACACGCATCCTGAACTATATATATCCTTGTTTCTTCCCTGCCCTCATGAATATTAACAGCATTTGCATATTAATAGCAGTATCTCAAGAACTGTGTCATCAACATTAGACTGCAAGGTGGCATGTGGGGGCTGACCTGATTGGGTGCACATAAACAGTGGTTATATAGGGCTTCAGTAATTGAAAAGTGTTTGAAGGCAGTTATGCAAATCAAGAAGTACTTTCCATAATTTCATTTTTATTGCAAACACAGAATGTGGAAGTGTTGGTGTTGTGGTGGAAAGGTATTTAAACAGTGAATGTTAATAAAATGACAGTAAAAGAAGTTATGTGAGATAATCACATCCAGAAATATAACTGTTTTCTGTAGATATGTTATTCATTGTACCAGTTTTGCAATATATGAATTATTAATATTAAAACATTATACTGTCAAGACTAAAGACTCATGACTAGAGGTTTGTGCATTAGAGATGCCACCTCCAAAGTGACACAATACGGTAGGCAAGCGCAGTGAAATCAGGACTAGCATTATTGAAGACTACTTGCAAAAGCTGTGAAAATATGAAAACTATTTCCGTATTGATGTTAATAATTCAAAACAGATTGCAAGTTTAATAGGTTCATAGGAGATTACTAGGTTAACAGCCCAAGCGCCCTTACAAGCCTAGCCAGTTTTACCCAGACTTTACCAAATTTTCTATCTCTGGGGAAAGATAACAAGAGTCAGCAAGTGGGGTTTTGACAATTTCTACAGACTGCCTCTGTTTATAAGGGACATGGGCTCCACCCCAGGTTGTGTCATATTGAGAAGGGCCTATACAAGGCCAGCCTTAGCAATTGTGATGCCCAAATTAGACCATTTTGGTTGGGTCTCCAACTAACCACACCACCTACCACCCCACTACAGCGCTGTTCTTCACTTTGGCTTCCTGGACTTAAGATTATCTCATATTAGGTATCAGGAATGCATGCTATTATTATATATTAAAAACAAAATAATATATTTATTATCTTGTATTTAAAAAAAAAACATAACACCAAGGACACCATTCTACTCTGAGGTAAGCTCAATTTAAACATAAAATCTGTTTTCATTTTCCAACTACTCACAGTCCCCAGTTCTTGTCTCCATGTCTAGTGTGATGGAATGTCAAGAATTTCAGAGAATTAAGTGAAGTGGGATGGATGTGGTGGTTGTGGGGAGATGGTGGTGGTAGTGGTGGAGACAAAAAGAACATGGACATTTTCTAAACTGTTATACATTTTCATATCATGGTATATCTTTCTTCCTGTACGGGTTTACAGATATCTCTTGCACATGCTCTGAAATGTTGAAGTCCTTTGATCAGTTAATTCTTGTACTGTGTTGCAGTCCTAAAACTGTTGAATTTCCTCAGAATTATTATTACTAATAATCATCATCATCTCAGTTCTCTCTTTAGAAAGGGCATTGCTCACATACTTCTACATTTGTAACTATTTCTGAAAATGTATTTTTATTTACTTAATGGTATCCTAAATGTGGTATGTAAACTAATCCTTGTAAATCACTTCTAGCCACAATTCAGGCCAAAATGGCAACAGTAAAGATTGCATGCACAGAAACATTATGGTACTTACTAAGGAGCATGTTTTGGTAGTTGAGAAGCCTTAATGAAACCCATATGGATCTAAAGAAAACATGCAAAGTTCAGCTTTCTGTAAAAAAAGTCCACCGCAAAAAAACTACTCCCCAATAAAGCCCAACCATTTGTACCTTAATTAAGGTTTTGATTTGTCTGCCCCCACTGTGGTATCCTTGTAGTACCTTTATTAGTCAATAGTTTCTGTTACTGCTCTCCTGTTTTATCTAAGTGGAATCATTTTTCTATCCACCTCAGTCTACCTCCACTCAACATACATATCTTTTGTTTCACTTTTCTTATATTATTTTGCCCTGCTCTGCATTTGCAGCAAACGTTTCTTTTCTGTACTGTTGAAATGGTAACAATATGTCATAAATCTCACTGATTCAAAGTTCCCTCACATCACAGTATCTGTTAATTATTTTTGTATTTACTAATGTTTGTTTTTATACTACCTGAGGCTGACAATTCTGCAGTTATTTTTTGTAATTATATTCACAAAGAGCCAGTCATAAGCCCAAGGCCAGCAAGAGAAGCAAAAGAAAACACAGTACCACTCTCAGTCTTCATATTAAACACAGTCTTACCCTTTTTTACAACTGGTGTGATGAACAAAACCAAATGGTTAGTCCGACTACAGTTTTGGGTTGAAAACCCAATTGAATACTCAGCAACAGCAACTAACTACTTGGGAGAATAATCAACAGCTATCATGAGTCACAAAAATGTCACAAAACTGCAGTATTAATAATAACAATCAGTGCAGTGCATGACATGACAAGAAATGTAGTCCGGTCCACTGATGAGATTTGTAGCTACAGCAGAAGCAAGACTTACAGGTAGGGAAAATTCATTGTACTTTGCTATAACAACTACTAGTCAACTCTTGTGGAACACATAAGACATAATGATTCTGCAACAGCCCAGTGAGGGACCCAATTGGACCAAATAGGCACAGCTGGACTAAGGCCAGGCCTGAGCCTATAAAAGCAATGGATGCTAGATGAAAATGGCAGTAAAAGAAGCTGATTAAGATAAACACATCCTGAGATATAATTGTTTGATTTACATGGTATTAGTACTAACAATATTCAGGAATCATGACTAATGTCTCATGAATAGTAAGTTGTACTTTAGGGAGCATTGTAACATGTGCAAGCTGAGATGATTTGGTAAGCATGCACAAGAAAACAATTATTCTGTGATGTGCAAGATTTAGGTTACTGAAGAACATTTGCAAGAAGTGACTTATTTACATTAAGAATGCAAAATGGAGTGTGATACAACCCCGTTGAGGTGGTGTACACAAGCAGTGGGTACTAGTAAAATATGACATTAAAACATGATGGATGTTTTGAGACATCCAGAGATGTAAATGATCTTAAAATATCCAGTCTGTCAACTTTACTGGATAGGCTAGGTGGCTACTAAGCACCAACATGGCAAACAGCTGTCATAAAACAGCTGAAGCTCCTCTCTAACCTCCCATAAAGCACCACCACTCTCTGTTTTCACAGTGGCTCCTGAGAAGTGCTCTTTTCTTCGCTTTTTAAGAAAAAAGCTGGCAATTCTAGCTGATTTTTTATCTTAAACATTATTGCTGGTAGTTTTCAATCAGATTGTTTATGTCTGAGTTGATTTACTTTTTTTCTTTACCTGTCTTGGCTTATGGGCCTTCTTAAAAAAAAGCTTTTGCTTCTATAGTGTAGCCTGGCTTTTAGTTTGGTGATTAGGCACCATTTTTGTCTTATGAGGTTTAGAGTGGCAAAGGCCTCATAAATCAAGAAATGTAGCCACAAGATTCCATCACATCACAAGACACCCACAATTTATCTGCGGTGTGCCTGAGGCCAGATTGTTTGAAGGAGTAGTGTGACATTTGCAAGTCCTGTGGGGAAAGGAATTTGGAGAAGTATAGAAATAATCATTTTAAAAGGCCGTCCTTCCTCCAGGTGATTTTCTGAACAGCAGACTTCAGAAACCTTCATCCTAGCTCCAAAGACTCCAGCACTGAACCACCCCCCTCCAGAAATGAATCAAGGACCAACCATCACTACTGCTTTTGATGCCCTGTCCTAAGGAGTCAGCTTTTGTGGAGGTGATTATTGTCAAGGATCCTTCTTTGAGGGAAAAAGGGGGTAGCTTTTACCTCAAAAAAAGTATTGTCCCAGTTCATAAAGTCTAGACTTGCATGCACCATGTTGTTCCATTCTCTAAAGTCTATCAGAAGCTCCTCAATGCCGCATGATTTGAATGTATGATGAAGGCATATATTAAAGTGCAGATTGACATGCTCCTTCCCCATGCCTGGAACTGGCACAGGCATTTATTTATTTACATTTGTTGACCGGGAGTGACCGACTGGAGGTAGGTCCATTTTCAGCGGAGGCCCGGGAGAAAAGCTCCACAGTTAAAATAAACAGGCAGCAGTTACATTGGATTACATAGCGATTAACAATTTAACATAGCAATTACTTACAACATATTTACAGATGAAGAACATAGTACATCAGTAGACAACTAGAATCTTTATCTGTGAAGTACATAACAAACATTAACAAATGTTACAATAAGAAATTCCTGCTGTATAATAAGTACTAGGCTTATGAGCATCTGAGCTTGCTATAATCAAGGTAGTTAGTGGAGTGGAAAGAAAGGTAGTGGTTAGATGGGTGGGTGATTTTAGAGTGGGAGTTGCAAGGGCATAGCCAGCATGTTTTTAGGTGCGCTTTTAGTAAAGTTTTGAAGTGGGTGCATGATGGTACGGAGGTAATTGTGGGTGGGAGTTCCATAATTTGGCTATGGTGCAAGAGAATAGTGCTTCACCAGCAGAGTTATTGGCTTTAGTGATCTGCAAGTGATTTTTGTTGCTGGATCTTAGTGGTCTGGTGGTGCGATAGGGTTGGAGTAAATTCTGGAGGGATGGGACATTTAGTGGATGGTTTACTAGTTTGTGGGCGAGTGAGAGTTGATACCATTGAAGGAGGTGAGGGAGTTCAAGCCAGCCCAGTTCAGCAAGTGAGAGACAGTGGTGACTACGGTAGGATGGCCCCTGTGGCGAATTTGGCGATTTTGTTGTAGCAAGTCTCTAGCTTGTTTAGATCGCATTGCCTTAGGTTGGTATAAATTGGAGAGGCATAAAGTAGGGTGGAGATAAGGTGGGAATTTGCTATTGAAATCTTTGCTGCTTTGGTGAGAAGTTGCTTATTTCTGTATAACGCTCTTAGTTTTTTGTGGACTTTTTTTATGGTCATGGATATGTGAATGTCAAATTTTAGTTTATTGTCTATTTCCACTCCTAGCAATTTGGTGTGTTCAGTTGGGTATATAGTGGTGTTGTCTTTTGCTGTGATGTTAAATTGAGAGTTGTTTTGAGTATGTTTGGTGGGTTGGAAGATGAGTAGTTTAGTTTTGTTTGGGTTGAGTATTAATTGGGCATCAGATAACCAAGTTTCAACAGAGGAAAAGGCTTCCTGTGTGACTTTTTGCAGTTTGGGTAGGGACTGGGCTGAGCAGATGATGGCTGAGTCATCTGCATATTGTATGAGTGTGCCATGTTTGGTGGCAGAGGCTAGATTATTGGTGAAAACAGAGAAGAGTAGGGGTCCAAGGATGGATCCTTGGGGAACCCCTATGAAGACAGGTAGTTGGGGAGATATGTCATTCTGCCATACAATGGATTGTTGGCGTTCAGACAGGTAACTCTGAAACCAGTTGGTGACTGATTGAGAGAAGGATAGGTTATTGAGGACAGAGATACTTTGTTTAGTTGGGACCATGTCAAATGCTTTAGATAGGTCTAGGAAAGTAGCAGAGGAGAGATAGCCATTGTTTTTATGCTGAAGGATAGTATTAGTAAAGGAGAGTAAGGCAGTGGTGGTGCTATGGTTTGGTCTGAGACCTGAGAGTGTATGCATCTCTCTAGTATTTTGGAGAGTGGAGAGAGAATAGCTATGGGGCAGTAATTGGTTAGTTCTGTGGAGGGTCCGCCTTTGTGGAGGGGAATTATATGTGATACTTTCCACAGTGTGGGAACGTAACTTTCTGACAGAGATCGGTTAATCAAGATGGATACTAGGTAGGCCAGAGCATCAGCTGTGATTTGTAGATATTCACTTGGGAGGTTGTCTGCTGCTAATTTGGTGGGCTTAAGTTTAGTTTAGTTTAGTTTGAGTTTTTTTTATGTTGGAGGTAGGTACAGAAGAAAAAGAGAAGGCAGTGGGGATATTACTAGTTGAAGGTGTGGGTTGGAGGGGAGGGGGGTTGTGTTGTTTAGCTAGCAATAGTATGGTTTGTGTGAAATGTGTGTTGAATGAGGTAGCAATATTTTCTGAGGAGTGAGGGATGTTAGGAGGAGGGGTACTGACTTTACCTGGGTGGAGGATGGTGTTTATGAAGGACCAGAATTGTTTGGGGCTGTGTTGGGAGGAGTCTAGGGCAGACTGGTAGTATTGGAATTTGTCCTGTTTTATTAGCTTTTTGACTCCATTGCGTAGTTTTAGGAATTTCTGTCTAGTTGAGGGGGTTTTGGTATTGCGCCAGTGCTCCCAGGCTTTATCCCTGTTTTTCATTTCTGACTTAGCGGTTTTCTGTAGCCATGGGGAGGGTTGTGCTTTGGTTCTGGAAAGCCTTATGGGGACATGGTAATTAAGGATGCTCAGGAAGGTAGTATTAAAAAATTCAACTGCGTCATCAAGACTGAGGTACTTTAGAGGATTCCAGTTACATTCTTTGAGGGATGAGATGAATGTGAGTGGGTTAAAGTTTAGTTTTTTACATATTTGACAGTAGATGACAGGTTTAACTTGGTATAGGTATTTTTTGAGTAGGAATGTTGGGGAGTGATCACTGAGGCTATCTGATAAGCAGTCTGTTATATATGACTGGGGGCTCTTGCTGACTAGTATCCAATCCAGGGTAGTGTGCATGCTGGAGTTTTTATTTATCCTGGTTGGCGACTGGACTAGTTGAGTGAAGCCATGAAGGTTTACATGATGGGTTGGATGGTTGCCAGAACAGGATTGCCAGTCAATATTGAAATCACCTAAAATTAGAGTTTCTTGGGGGAGATGGTGGGTAGACCAGCTGAGGAGGTTTTCTAGTGGATGGATGTTTTGGCCAGGTGGGAAGTAGCATCCAATTATGTTGATGGTTTTGTTTTGGTTTATTTTGAGGTTGGTATATATTATTTCTTCATTGCCTATTTGTGGAGCTGATGATTTTAAGATCTGGATGTTTAGATGCTGTTTAAATATTATAGCTGCACCGCCTCCTTTCTTGTTTAGCCGGTCTACTCTTAGTATGCTGTAACCGGTAGGGAGTATTTGCTCACTGGTAATGTGAGGTTTTAGCCAGGTTTCTGTCAGGATGACTATATCTGGGGAGTACAAGTCTATGGTGGCATGGAGTTCATGGACTTTGTTGGATATACTTCTAATATTTAGGCTTAATAGAAGGAAGTCACTTGGCTTTCTATTGGTTGTAATATGGGAGAAGTTGTGGTTTCTAGTCTGATTATGAGGATTGGGGTTGGAGGTGGTAGGGCTAGGGTTGGGGTGGATGTCTCCACTTAGGGCTAGTTTTGATATGCACAAGGTTATTAGTTTTCTCAGTTTTTGAATGTGTTTGTTTATAAGGGAAACTTTATGATTATGCTCTGTGGATAATAGGTATGGTGGGAAGGTTACTATGTTAAGTTGTAGGGATGCTTTATGTTTGAGTAATATAGTTGGTAGAATATGTGGGGGGTGCATAGGGATGGTTCTTGATTTGGTGGGAGGGGAGCTGAGTGAGGGTGAGACATGAGTGGTGGTGTGTGTAGTAGTACAGTGGTAGTGGTTGAGTGGGGGAATGATGAAGCTTTGTTAGGATGTAAGATATGCAAGGAGAGTGCATGCAGTGAGCATAGGTAAGGCACGCTTTTACATGTTAGTTGAGGTGTGATAGTAGTGGGAAGATGGAGGAGGTAGTGTTGGGTGAGCGCTGTGGTTGGCTATTGGAAAGATGGGAGGGGTTTGTGAGTGTAATAAAGGTGGGACCACTGGGGGCGGGAGGGAATAGGGGGCAGGGTGGGGAGCGAAGCGGGTAGAGACCCTGTTAGTTGCTCTTATGAGGGGGCTGGGCACAATCAGGTAACAGAGTTAACTGATAAATGGACATATGATAGTGACAAGGGTGGTTGTAGTTTTAAACATGGTGCCTGCCACAGGTTCATAGGTTGGTACTAGGCTATCAGCCTTAGGGCCTATACAAGCCTAGCCATAACAATTCCCTGGCTATTTCTTCCCACACTATTTACTTCCCTGGACTGCTGTCTAGCAGGGTGACTGATGTGATCCCTGGGGTGAATTTCCTTTCTCCCATCCAATCGTCAAGGTTCCTTTTGAAGAGGGCCAAAGAGGCACTCTGCTTGACATGTATGGGCAATCTATTCCAGAGTCTGGGGAGTCTCTGCGTCAGGAACCTATCCCTCCAGCATGTTTTGTTTAGGTTTAGATCCCTGGAGCATGTGGCTCGGAGGGATTGGGATTTCTTTAAGTGTAGCATGTCCAACAGCTCTGGGTTTGACATGGCCGTGTATGTTAAGCAGAGATCGCCTCTGAGTAGACGATATGCGACAGAGTATAGCTGGAGTTTTTTAAGGCAGTCAGCGTAGGGCATCTGCTTTAGGCCTGTGATTCTTTTAGTGAGGTATTTCTGCGGCCTTTCCAGTTGTTGCAGATGTCTTGAGAGGTACATACCAAATGGGGCATAGTATTCTATAATGGGTCTAATGAGGGATGAGTACAGTGGGACAATGACCTCCTTTTTTCTGGATGAAAAGCCCTTAGTGATGAGGTGTGCCACATAGAAGGATTTCCTTACTGTTGTGGCGATGTGTTATCGAAGGTGAGACCACTGTCCACCTGTGTCCCTAAGTCTCTTATCACACTTTCGGTGTTTAGTGTACTGCCACCTATATGGTAATTCACAGATAAATGTTTTTTCCCAAAGGGGATAACTATACATTTCTTGGCATTGAGCTTGAGCCCATGGCTCTGGCACCAAGCATCTGTTTCTGTAAGGCCCTTTTGTAGAGTATCCACATCATTTGGGGATTCAATAATGGCTCCCAGTTTGCAGTCATCTGCAAACTTTGTTAGCCAGAGTCCCTTAGTGTTGGCCTGTACTTCAGAGAAGTAGATGCCAAACAAGAGCGGTCCCAGGACTGAACCCTGAGGTACTCCACTTGTCACTTGTCTGGAGCTGGATTTGGAGTCGGCTACTTTTACAGTGTGGGTTCTATCAGTAAGCCAGTTAGCAACCCATTGGGTGACGTAGGGATTAATGCCCAGCTTAGTAAGTTTATCTATGATTCCAGAGTAGGGGATGGTGTCAAAGGCCTTGGCAAGGTCTAGATAGGCTGTGTGGACCACCTTACCCTTGTTCGTGGCTCTGGGGACTGATTCGAAGAAGTCAGTCAGGTTCAGGAGACAAGATCGGCCCTTCACGAACCCAAACTGGGTGGGGTCCAGTTTTTGATGGTTGCCAATGTCTTTGTTTATAAGTTCCATGATAATACGCTCCATGGCCTTGCAGATAAGGCTTGTCAGACTGATGGGATGGTAGTTTCCAGGATCCAAGGTGGATCCCCCTTGTGGAGTGGGATAACTGTAGCTCTGCACCACTCAGTGGGCACAAAACCTGAGGTGAGGCTATGATCAAACATGACACTTAGGTGAGGTGCCAGTTCATATTGTAGTTCATGTAGTACACAGCCCGGGATGTCATCTGGTCCCATGGATGCTGTATTCTTAGCTTTGGCGAGTGCGTTTTTTACCTGTGTAGCTGTTATTACCGGAATTTGGCAATCTTCCGGTATTGAGATGGGCCATTTAGGGGGTGAGAGGGGGGTGAAGTTGGCACTGAATCGATCTGCCAGGATATTGGCAATAGCCTTGGGATCAGTATATTTAATGCCATTCTGTTTTAGCTCAGAGCAGATCTGAGCATTGCCATTTAGATTCTTGACATAGTTATAGAATGCCTTGTGGTTGTCTTTGGAATCTTTGGCAATTTTATTTTCGTAACTAGCTTTGGAGGATTTTATGAGGGATCTCAGTTTCTTACTGAGGCTGGTAAGGGAGTTTTTTGCATCCTGGGATTTTCCTCTTTTCTGCAACAGTTTCTTCCTTTTGTTGTAAAGTTTGTTTATGGCAGGGGACAACCAGATTGGCTTCCTTTTTTTGGATGAGAGCATCTTGGTTCTATTTGGGATGGCACGATTCATGCATGAGTTGGATGTGCTCGTACAGTGCCTTAGTGTAGGATTCAGCAGTTGAACTTTCATTTCCCGTCTGCATGGGTGTCATGAAGTTTGTCACTTCTGACTTGAGTAGCATGAAGTTGGCTTTGGAGAAGTTTTTTATGGAGGTTTCCTTACTGGGGGGTGGGGGTGGGATGTGGATGTTAAGAGTGATTCGCTTATGGTCAGACCTGACTAACGAGGGGGTGACCATAGGTATGGAGCATCGATTTCCCATGTTGGTAATGACCAGGTCTAGGATATTGGAGCCCCTGGTGGGACTATGGATTAGTTGATCCAGGGCGTTGGAATTTATGAATTCCAAGAACCGTTGGGCAAAGGTGTTGGTACATGAGTAGTTTTCCCAGTTAATGGCAGGGTAGTTAAAATCACCCAGTATTAGGGTGTTTGGTTCTATCTTAATATTTTCCAGTATGTTTAGAAAGGTGTAGTGAGAATCTTGGGGTATGGTGAGGGATCTGTAGCAAGCTACAATTTGGATTGCAGTCTTACCTAGTGTTAGTTGCACCTGGAGAATTTCAGACGCATTGTGTTGGGCAACTAGCCTGGTGGTGTGAATATCCTTGGTGAATATTGACACTCCTCCACCTTTAGTGTTTCGGTTCTGGTTTGGTGGCCGAAAAGTGTGGTAAGAGTTGTAGCCTGGTATTGCAGGGGTGCTCTCTGGAGCCTTGAACCAGGTCTCAGTTACTGCACAGATATCGATGTTCTCCATTTTTAGGAATGCCTCAAGAGAGTGCATTTTGAGGTTTAGACTTCTAGCATTGAGTAGCATTACCTTCAGATTTTGCATGCTTGTACCTGTTACGGTGGTGGTTTTGTCCTTTGAACTTTGCCTAAAAAAGGCACTATAGGGGTGGCAAGGCCTCAGACAGTAACCTGAATCCCAGGGGCAACAGGTGCTGACCATCTCTGGCAAAGCATCGTGGTCTGTCAGTCATGTCATCCCAGGCAGACAGATACTGGATCCCCTTTGAATGACACCAGAAGCTTAGCCAATTGTTGAAGTCAATCATTTTGTCCTTATGTTGTGGTATCATTCTGGGTGAAGGCAGGATGCTACTCAGGGCTAGGGTCATACCTGCCTGGGTCACATGATCCAAGAGCTCTTCCATGTCTCTTTTCATGTAGTCCAGGGAGGTATGTCTCAAGTCATTCACTCCAACATGGACAATGACAGAGTCATATTTGTACTTGTTGTGGATTGACTTGAGTGCATGCATTATGTGGCGGATCCTGGCACCCGACAGGCAGCTGACTGTAATTTTCTCCTTGTTCAACCTGGTGAGAGGGACATCAGTGTGCCGGACTATAGAGTCACCTATGACTAAAGTGTTAGGTACACTGTCTTGCCTTAGGGGCTGTTGCTGGGTGTCTCACTGGTGTTGTGAACTATGTGACATTTTGGTTGTGATTGGTGTTTGTTTGTGTTTCAGCTTCAGAGGTCCTTGCTGCTTGGGCAGGTTACAGTTAAGGGCCTCTGCATATGTGGATTTAGTGTTGCTATATGTGGGTGTTGGTGGTGTGGGTTTAGAAGGGCTATGTGTTGCTTGAGGTGTAGTGTGGGTGTTAACCTTCTCCTCTTGACTGTCTAGCACAATCTTGGGTGGAGAGAGCTTTGCTTCCATTTTGGCTATGTAAGTGCATCTCTCACAGGTTGTAGTGTTGGGAGGAGAGGGTTGTCTGTGTACATGAGGCAATTGCTGCATTGCCCCAGTATGCCCAGATTCACCAGGTGGACAGGAGAAATCACCGGAAGCTGACCCTTGGACATGCTTGGTTTTGTGCTTTTTTTTTTTTTTTGTAAAGTACAGGAGTTGTTTTCCCTTACCTTAGCAAGGTACTTTGCAATTATAGGCTGTTTAGTGCCTACTATTAATTTTTCCTTATTAACAAGGAGAGTTGAGTGTATCAGTTTAAGGCTTCCCAGTGCTTTCCAGCAGGTATTAGAGAAAGTGCTAGTCACAGGGATGCTTAAAGGTAAGATGAAAAAAAAATGCACACTGCAGTGTGCACTAGAGAAGTTAGATGTGAAAGTAGGCAACTTAAGTTTTACCTGTTTAAAAAGTTAAGGTTTAGTGGAGAGTTACTATTTTTAAAACAACAAGATGGATTGAAAGGGGTGGTCACTTTTGTATTTGGGTACTATGGAATACAGTAGGATGGCCAATAAATTTAAATAGTTGAAGGGGAGGGATTTCAAAAATTATGATTTTGTGATTACTCACACAAGCCAGTGAAAGTAGAGAGGAAATGAGATATATGGTCAGATTAACATAAGAGGCAGGCAACTAGAAAGACAGTGGTATTTAACAAGACAGCTGTAACTGGGTGGGAGGTCAGGAAAAAAAATTGCCTGACTCAGAAGAGAGAGAGCTGTGGTCTCTTTTGAAGTTTTAATATGCTGTTAAAGCAGAATCCAGGTAAAACACAAGGTAAAGAAAACAAACCACAGTATTCAAAATATAGAAAGGCAATAAGGTAATACAAAAATACAAAAAATAAAAGCAAACTAACCTTTTCTTCACAGCAAAGTGTAGCAGAGTCTGGATGACCCTTTCTGGTAAAGCTCTGAAATGTTTTATTTTACCCCTTAAATAGAATATTTATTAACTTTGGGATTGTCTTAAGGTAATAAACAGGGAAGGGGGAGGGGAAAACAAGGGTGTGAGCAGGCAGTTCTTTTGTACTGCTGCTAATGAGCCAAAGCAAAGGCAAGTTTGTGTTTAAGAAACAATCACAATTGACCAAAGACTGCTCTGAAACTGTAAGTCATTTCTTAACCATTTCTCAGGTGGAAAAACAGGATAACCTTGTATCAGTAGGCTACTGTGGTCTCAGTTTAAATTAACAAACACACATTATTGATCAGTTATGGATACTATTTGCTAACAGAAGGGAATAAGAAAGAAAGTGGAAGATGAGTTTGTGTGTGTGTGTGGGGTGGGGGGGGGGCTGCTTACAAGCCAAAGCAGAGTGCTCTCCAGGGGAAAATGAATATTGGCTCAAACTCAAAGTTAACTTTAGCTGTTTGCAGACAGTTCAGACCCGGACTGCGCTTTTCTTATAAAGGAATATTTGGAGCTAATAATGCTTCCAATGTGATCTTTGTTGGTGTTGAAAAGGATAGACCCTTTGGCTCTCATTCGGTCTGTCCCATCACTCTTAGTGTTAGCCCTTTTGATGTTGAGAGTGACTAGCCCAAAAGGGATTAGGCTGAAGAGGTTGGAGTCAGTGTCAGCACCAATTCTTTCAGAGTTGTTCACTGTTTCCGACACTTGTCTTTTAGCCTCTAAGTGCTGAAACCAGTTTTGGGTCTGGGAGTCATATCAGGGCTGAAGCTTTTCAGTGCTAGATGATCTTTGATGTCAACCTTATCAGCATCAGCACTGGTTACATTGATTACTGCAGACACTTTGCCAGTATTTGAAATACTGGAAAAACTGACCTCATTGTCAAGGAATGACAGATCAGACATTTGACAGAGAGTAGTGAAAAGTCCCAGAAAAAGACACCTTTAGTGGTCAGTCCAGTCCTACCCCTCCCCCAAGAACTCACAATCTGAGGTGCCAAGGAAGAGGAAATGTAAGAGGAAGCACTTAGACTTTCCTGCAGATTCTCTAATGTAGGATTTAGATCTTGAAGAGGAAGGCTCCCTATAGTCTCCAAGATGATCTCAGATTTGGGGAAATCCTACAAATAAAATGACAGAGGGTACTTTGCCTATTGAATCGCCCTCCCCAGATAAGGAGATTTTGGTGCAGGCTTATCAGTCTTTCACTTCTACTTCTTAGGTGGTACCCCAGCTGAATGCATTATTAACTTGGTAGTGCAAAGAGCTTGGTGAGAACCTAATGAGACTGAGCCCATTCCTAGGAAGCAGGACAATATGTTGCACCACCCTAGGCAAGCAATATTGGAGCAAATGTCCCTTTACTGCTTCTAGGTTGTAGTGATTGTAACCAAAAGGGGACCCTTAGATGAAAGCCCAGCTATCCATTCTCCAGATAGGGAATACCAGGGCAACAGACAGAATGGGGAATAGATTATGCATTGGGTACCTTTGCCATAAGGGCCTTAAATTGCCTGACACATATAAATAGATTGGAGGATGACCTGGTCAGACAGAACATAGATGGACTGAGATGACCAGTGACACCTGACTGTCATAGGTAGCTAGAGGCACAGGTGTCCACTGTGCTTAATATCTCGACCCTTTCCATGTACTTGTTAAATAATGTGGCAGATGGAGTGGCTAGATCTGCTGGGATAGGCATCATCTTGAGGTACTTTGCTTAGTTCCATCTGTGTGACTTTACATAGAACTTCAAGGCCCATCAGAGGCCTGGGGCTTTTGAGGGATGCTATCACTTTTCAGAATTTACACGAAGAAGAACCTGGAATGAAATGAGAAAGAGTGCAAAACATTATCTCCTGTGGAAGTCAACTGAAGCACCTCAGTGGTCCTTTTTGAGAGATCAAACGGATCCCAAGAACTTGTGGTTCAAAATATACCACAAACAGTCCTTCAACCAGTTTCAGGGTAGGACCTCCTTTGGAGGACATGGTAAATCCTTAAAAGGACACATCCCCAGAGACAAAAATGCTTTGCAAAATTAGTGTTTCAGTGGTCCCTTTCAAGAAAAACAATTGAATCTCTAGGATCTTGCCTGACTCTTCCACTCTGGAGGTATTCATAGGTTATCTGTCTCTCTCTCTCTCCCTGATGCTGGTTGTATATATGGCAGTCTTGCAGGACAAATGGATCACGGAGATAGCATCAAAAGACTATTACATTCCCTTTTCTACTTTCCCAAAACCATCTTCCTCTCCCTTTCTGGATGTTCCACCCCATCAAATGAAGGTAATAAGAGAAGAGTTTTCAAACCTTCTCCTCTCAAAAGAGCCATTTAAGACGTTCCATCAGACCAAAGAGATGTCAGGGTTTATTCAAGATTATATTTGGTCAACAAAAAATTGAAGGACCTGAGACTGATACTTGATCTCAGAGGTCAAAGCCAATACATATGAAAAACAGATTCTGGATTGTTATGATGCAGTCCATAGGTTCATAGGTAGGTACTAGGCTATTAGCCCTAGGGCCTATATAAGCCTAGCCAAAAAGTTACCCTGGCTTTCGCCACCCAAGAAAATTATTTTCCTGTGCCCCTGTCGAGCAGAGCCACTGAAGTGATCCCTGGGGTGAATTTCCTATTTCCCATCCAATCATCATGATTTTTCTTGGAGTGCTAATGAGGAGCTCTGTTTGACATAGATAGGTAGTCTGTTCCAGAGTATGGGAAGTCTCTGGGACAGGAATCTATCACTCCAGCATGTTCTGTTTATTGTGGTGACAAGTTTTAGGTCCCTAGACCGTGTAGCTCGGAGGGATTGGGATTTCTTTAAGTGGAGCATGTCCAACAGCTCTGGGTTTGACATAGTTTTTTATGTTAGGCAGAGATCGCCTCAGAGTAGGTGATATGCGACGGAGTAAAGCTGGAGTTTTTTGAGACGGTCTGCGTAGGGCATCTGTTTGAGGCCAGTAATCCTCTTTGTGAGGTATTTCTGTGGCCTTTCCAGTTGTTGTAGATGTCTTGTGAGGTACATACCAAAAGGTGCGTTGTACTCTATAATGGGTCTAATGAGTGATGAGTAGAGGGGAACAATGACCTCTTTTTTTCTGGATCTTCTGAACCATCTTCCATGTCTACAGGAAGGAGATTGGATGCGCTTGCAGGATTTCCAGGATGGCTGCCTGCACATCAAAATCACCAAGGAGTCCAGATTTCTACACTTCTGGTAGTGCCAGTCATTACTAATATTCAGCCCCTGCTATTCAGTTTTATTGCAGTGCCCAGAGTGTTGACTAAGTGCGTGTTAGTCATCACCTCTGAGGAATCCAGAACTTTCCATATCTAGACAACTGGATCCTTAACTCTACCAACAAAGTCATTCAGTTAAGTGAGGGACTACCTTCTCTAATGATGCCTGTCCCCAGAAACCTTTGTAAGCAAACATAAATCACAATTGGAGCCATCTCAGTCTGTGGTGTTTATGAGATGTCATCTGGACACCCTTCAGAAATATGCCAAACTCCCTCAGGAACATATTCTTCCCATGTAAACCTCTGGGAGCATACTGTTATGTATGTCTCCTTCAACCTCCCTTCAAGCCCTCAAGGACATGGGTTTGATTCAACAGTAATATACCTCTTGCCAAATGCCAGTTATTTCATGTGGATTCTTCACTGGACACTCAAAGTTCAGTAGTAACAAATAAAGACCAACATGAGTAAAGCCTTCAGGTGTCCACATGCATGATACATTTCTCATGGTGGCTGGACAGCTGCAACCTTACTGTGGGATTCCCATCCATCCCTCTTCCTTCAGACGTGATCACCACAGATGCTCTGCCCTAGGGTGGGGTCATTCTGCAAGACAGGCAGTCTGAGGAATGGAATCTTCACAGTACACCAGTATACACATCAACATACTGGAGATGAGAGCAGTCCTGCTGGTATTGGAGGCATTTCAGGACCTTTTCTCATATGGTATGGTATCCATAAACAGAGACAATATGGCTGTGATATAGTTCATCAACAAGCAGGTAGGCACCAGATTATACCCTCAATGTGATGAGTCATGAGAGTTTAGGAATGGGTGATCTCAACACAATGTTTTTTTGTTAGCAACACACATACCTGACCAGCTGAATTATCTAGTGGATAGACTTAGCAGACATATCCTACTGCCTCCTGAGTGCGTCCTCAATCCTTAGGTAGAATATAGTGCATTCCTTCACTGGGGCAAAGCCTTGCTACAGCTTGTTTGCATCCCCGCAACACCAAATACAGCAGATTCTTTTTCTCTTTACCCCCACAGGGGTACACTCCAAGGGATGCTCTAGTTCACCACCGGCCATTGAGTCTTCTTTAAACCTTTTCTTTACTCCCCCATGAGAACATTCATCCAGAAAGCAAATCTGTGCAGGGCAACGGTCATTATTGTAGTCCTATTCTGGCCTCAACAGCTGTGGTTTTCCTTGTTTTGACCTGACCTCAAGCAGGTACCTCAGCTTCTAGATCTCCTTTCCCATCGCTACAGCAGGCCTCATCTAGAGATCCCATCCCTTTAGGTAATCGCATGGTTTCCTCAATTCCATTAATGGCCAAGGACCAAAATTTTTCCAGGGTTATCCAGATCCTCATGACTTCCCAGAAATCATCTAGATACAAGCTGTATAAGGGCAAATGGTAAAAATGTTTCCTTTGAGCTACTGATAGAGGACTGAACACCTGCTCTGCCCCATTCTGTTTTGTCCTCTGCCTGTCATCTTTTTTTTGATGCAGGATTTAGTTTCTCCGTGTTTAACATTTATAAGGCAGCAATCTCTAACTTCCATGAACGAGTTAAATTTAGATCTCTTGCTTTGCAACGGATCTGCAGAGCCTTGTTTAAAAGCACTTTTTTACTTTGATCTCCTACTAGATAACCTCCTTGGGCTCTAATTTTTGTCTTAAGAAAAATGTCTCAGTATCCTTTTAAGCAAGCTCATTTATCAGACCTTAACTTTTTATCCTGCAAGACATTCTTCCTTGCGATAATCAGTTTGACTAGACTAATTTGAGAACTCCAAGCCTTATCTTGCAATTCCCCTTACTTAGGTTCATAGTTATATACTAGACTAATAACCATTATATCCTTTATAAGCGTAGCTGTGAAATCCAACCAAGTTGTGTCTCTATGTAACATGGGCATTTATTAGGAGGGGTTATGTTAGGAAGTTTCTAGAGGTTATGTGGGGGAAGATGTTAGTTTAGACATTACTCTCTGCCTCTGTCTCAGAAATGGGGGCCAGACCTGTGGTGAATATTTGATTTCCCATCCATTGAGCAAGGTTAAATAGGGTTAGGTATGGACTCTGTGTCACATGGATAGGGACCCTGTTCCAGAGCATAGGGATCATCTGAGACCCATATCTGTTTCATCAACATGTCTTATTTATGTCACAAGCAAAATTTAAATTCTTGAATCTAACGTTTCTGATGCTATTTGTTTTGTGGATGTGCAGAAGGTCCACCCAAGCTTGATCTGAGGATACCTTGCATGCCAGGCATAGATTGCCTCTCAGTAACCTGTAAGAGACCTCATATAAAGAGAGAGCTTTAAGGTGATCCATATAGGACAGCGTGTTTATACTCTGAATTCTTCTGGTAAGGAACCTTTGTGGGTGTTCCAACTGTTTCATATATTTGGTCAGGTACATGCTGTAGGGGGCATTATACTCAATGATGGCTCTTATAGAGGCCAAATAAAGTAACAGTGTGAGTTCCTTGGACCTGGATGCTGAAACCATAGCACAAGGGGGTGTGGAAGCCCCTACTTTCCACAGACTCATGGTCTGTGCCCTTTTTTTTTTCAAATATTTTTTTATTTTCAAAATAATATAATGTTTAATAATACAGTCATCAATAAACAAGTATTATAAACCTTTATATACACTATGTACAATTGACCTGAACCAATTAACTAATTTTGCCCTTGTATTTCCCCTTCCCCTCTAAACGTTTTGATTTTCTGTGGTAAGTCACTGAGGATTATGGTCAGTTAGTAATGCCAGTTCAAAAAATGTATGTTGATACAGCGTCATCTGGAGATATGTTCAGTCAACTTTTTACTTTTTCAGAAGAGGAGCAAATACTGACTTTAGTGTGTGTGTGTGTGTGTGTGTGTGTGTGTGTGTGTGTGTGTGTGTGTGTGTGTGTGTGTGTGTGTGTGTGTGTGTGTGTGTGTGTGTGTGTGTGTGTGTGCACGGTCGTAGCTGTGAGTGTTTGCAATTGCAAATGTGCTGGTATGCGAGTCTGCATGGATGTGAGTGTATACATTTTAATACAGTTATGATATTTTTCATCCTGTTGTGACATTATGTGATTGCATTTCTCAATGTGCAACTATAAAAGTATTAATTTCACTCATAAAAAGTTGCAGTAATATGGACTTATAAGTATCTGCACACACTCACAGGTACATGTGAATATAAAATTGTTTTATCCTCTGAAAGAGAAAAAGCAACATAAGTAATGTGCATGTACACAGCATTGTGATTTAGCCTCTCCTATTGTGGAAGGTCCCCGATTTTTCTTATTTTTCCCTTGTACCCCAAAAACTTTTGATTTCCAGGTAAATCACTGAGAAGTCAATAATGCTAGACTTCTTATTGTTTAGAAGCTGCACATTGACGCAAAACCTGATGTTCTATTAACTTTTTAAGTGAATTGAGAGTAATATTTAAAATCATCCCTGATTTTGTTTACCCGTTATTTTTCATTATGTCCAGACTTTTTGAATAAAGATGTTGAAAGCATACAGTGTTGGTGGCACAACAAGATGAATGCTTGCCTTTAGTGCTGGAAGACCAGAAAGTTGTAGGCTTTATTCCCACTCCATGTGATTGGATTGCTGGCATTGCAGTGCAGCATTTGGGATGGGTGCAGTCCTGAGTGTGTAATCAAGATCTCATCTGCTTGAGTTGGTGGTAGCTGAAGTGAATGCAAAAGAACCACGGAACTTATCAAAAAGAGCAGTGGTCCTTTATATATATGGATCTGCTTCAGAATATTGAAACCCCATATAAGTGAATCCCGTTTCATCGATACGATAATATCTAATCTTCATTTAAGCAAAAGCTTACACCAGTGAAAATGTTCACCGGGAAACTAGCCACTTGACCACTAGTACAAATACACACAACAAAGCAATTAAAGCCCACCAAAGTGGGGGGACTTTGCCCCCCACACCCCCAACTATATATAACAACTTTGAGATTGCACTATAGTGGGGAAAAGGGTAAATACCTCCAGGATGGCCAAGTGGTTAGTTTCCTGGTGAACATTTTTTTTGGTTTAGGTTTTGCTTAAGTGAAGATTCGATAATGTCATCTCGCCGAAACGGGATTTGCTGATATGGGATTTCGATATTCTTAGGCAGACCTATATATATGGATTCACTTTAGATTATCTAATTACCAAAAACTCGAAACACATATGGTTGAGACCATATGATGGAGTTTTTGGAAACTCGAAAATCTGAAGTGCCTAAAAAAAACACACAAAACATTAAAACAATGTATGTGAAGTTGTTCTATCTCGCCGTTCATTCTTTACTGATGGGTTCAGAGCCGATCCCTCAGCTCCGAGTCGGCACCTACTGCAAAGCTCGAGGATTTCAAGTAGCTCGAGGCCATGTCCCTATCCCATGATGCACCCTGAGTTACCTCAGATCTAGTTTGCTGCTGCAACTGATCGGAGGTTCTTGCTAGCTCGGGCCATTAAATACGTTATATCTTTATATTTACTAAAATTGTTGCTAGTTTATTGTTAAAATACTTAGATATTTAGATTAGATAAGCTCTTAAAGCTTTATCTGTAGTGTTCCCTTCCCGGTGAGCTTTCTTTATTATATATTTGGCCTTATTTTTTCATTGGCCTATTTAAACTTCTAGTTAAATTTTCTTTCTGTGACCCTTTTGGTCACATTTGTTATTAGCATAATATTGTGTGTTTCTTAGTGCCTTTTCAGTGACCTTTTGTCACTTTTTTCCTACAAGAGTATTTCATAATTATTAGACTTAGGTGTGTGCATATATTAAGCTTGTGTGTTATTTAGAAGGCTCGTTAGTAGTTATATATAGCTTTGGTTTTAAAGGCTTGTGTGTGTTTGTCTGTGGTTACAGTTAGCCTGTTTTTTACTAGAAGGCTTATCAGTACCTATAGTTATCCTTAGTTTAAAAAGCTTGTGTGTGTGTGTGTGTGTGTGTGTGTGTGTGTGTGTGTCTGTGCTTATAGTTAGCTTGTTTTTTGTTAGAAAGCTATTCTATATTTGCTCTTGTAGAGTGTGTCCATTTCTGTTATGGCTGATGACAAGGATAAACACCCTAATTCAGGATTTAAAAAAATGCCCTAAATGACGGCAAAAGATGTCTGTTACTGACTGCCATGTGAATTGTGTCTACTGCTTGGATGCCTTGCACTTACAGGAAACATGTTTCATTTGCCATTCTTTTTCCTCTAGAGTCCTCCAAGAGAGAAAAAGAAAGCTAATTGACAGGGGTTTGTTGAAACCTTCCTTTCAGGAGGCTTTGAGTGACCAGAATGGGTCTAGTAAGTCCTCAAAGTCCTCCAAGACTTCTGTGGAATCAAAAAAATCAAAAGAGTCTGTGACATTGGCTCCACAGGTCTCAGAGCCGACTGTCTTTTTTTTTGGAGCCGGTCCCCAGTTTTGGAACCGGTATCCGAAATACCTAAATCACCACTACTCCAATCGGTACCATCAGTCTGTTCATCCCGGTCTACTGTTAGCCTATTGGATTTGGATGTGGATCGAGTGGTGCAGAAGCTTCTACAGGCACTGGCCTTTGACAAATTGTTATCGACTCTGACCCAGGTGTCTTCGGAGCCGAAGACCCATATACCAGCTATATCTCTTCCTCCTCCAAGCCATACCGGACCTTTGGAGCCAGAGGAGTCGGACTTGCTGATTGTGGAGCCTTTGGAGCCGATGCCTGCTCCAGTGTCTTCGGCTCCATTTACTCTGATGTCCTCAGCACCGATCAAGGACTCTAGGAGCCGACACTCTCTGGTCGGGCCCGGGGAAGATAATCGAACTGACTTGTTGGTTCCAACTTTGCCTCTTGGGGCTTCGGCTCAGATGAGCTCAGCTCCTACCTAGGGTTGAGAGCCCACTGTCCCAGTGCCGGGGGTATCGACGGTTTCCTCGGATCCATCGGTCCCTTTGTATTGGAGCAGATGTGCCTTTGAACCCATGAGGAGAGTTATGCCTTCCAAGACATTCTTAACTTTGAGTCTGGCTTCTTCATCCCCTAAAGTGTCTGTGTCTGCTTCTGCCTCACAGATCCTTGCTAAGCACATTGACCCAGAGCCTCAGGAAGCCCCATTGGGTGGCCCATGCTCTTCTGAGACCTCTCCAGAAGCTCCCACTGATGACGTTCCCAGGAAGAGGGTGTGTAAGAGGAAACTTACCGCCACCAGCAGGCATCAACTCATTCAGGCCATGGAGTCCACTCTGTCACTCTGCAATCAGCTGGGCATTACAATAAACTCAGAAAAATCTGCCTTGTCGCCATAGCAGAATATCGTCTTTATCGGAGCAGAACTAGACATCACCACCACCACGCTAAGACTTCCAGTAGAAAGAGTCTTACTTCTCCATCAGCATGTCCACATTCTAATATCCAAAAACAAAGCACCAGCATCAGAAGTTCTGAAATTGTTAGGTATGATGGCAGCAGCAATTCTAGCCATACCACTAGGTCATATGCACACGCGGATATTACAATGGCTGTTATTCACTCAGTGGTCTTACCAAGAGCTTCCCATGTCTCACATGATAATGATCACAAATTCCTGCAAAAAGGATCTTCAGTGGTGGTTGACCTCACTTCATGTTACGATAGGATGCCCATTTGTGCTACTGCCTCCAACAGCCACAGTGACCACGGACGCTTCCCTGATATGGTAGGGGGGCATTTTCAAGGAAAGACAACCCAAGGCACATGGACCGATTAAGAAACACATCTGCATATCAATGTCCTAGAGATGAGAGCAGTACTTTTAGCGTTGCAGTAATTCCAGGATTCTCTTCCCCTGGGTACGATTGCGATTCAGATGGACAATATATCAGTGGCCTGGTATTTGAACAAACAAGGAGGAACCAGATCTTACCCCCTTTGTCGCGAGGCCCACAGAGTATGGCAGTGGGCAATTTCCACCCAGCACTTTCTGTTAGCAATGCACATCCCGGGGAAATCCAATGTGATAGCAGACAAGTTGAGCAGAGCAATTTTATTGCCCCATGAGTGGTCCCTCAAGATGGAAATAGCGGACAGGATATTCCGCAGGTGGGGCCAGCCTTGCTGCGACCTTTTTGCCAGTCACATGAACACCAAATGAAGAAGCTACTTTGCCCTGATTCCCCCTCCTGGAGAAGCCCCAAGAGACTCACTCATTCACGATTGGCCCCAGGTCTTCTCTCTGCATTCCCACCAATCCCATTGTTACCCAAGGTATTACAGAAAGCCAAAGCCCTGGGAAAGACCATCATTCTAATAGCTCCCTATTGGCCTCGTCAGATTTAGTTCCCTTTCCTTCGATGTAATCTTTTGGAGGACGCCTGGATTCTGGACCCAGTTCCAGACCTTCTGACGCACTCATTGGGGGAACTTCATCCCTCTCTGCAGTCCCTGAAGCTGACAGCTTGGCTGCTCCAATTCCCATCATAGCCAGGTTCCATAACCTTTCCAGTGAGATGAAGCAAATTCTCCTATCATCTCATAAATCCTCTACAAGGAAGTTGTACCTCAGCAAATGGAAAAAAATTCCTATATGGGCCTCTAAAAACAATATTGATCCTTACCAAGCCCCTATAGACTCTATTCTAGATTTCTTAACAATGATATTCAATAAAGGAGCAGCAGCAGCAGCAACAGTCCACGTTCAACTAGCTGCCATTTCTAACTTTCATCTGGGATTTGAAGGACTGAATATTATGTCACACAAATTATCCAAAGCCTTTATCAAAGGGACCTTTCATATTAGACCACCTGTGAAATCTCCCTATTCTCCATGGAGTCTAAATTTTACGCTTTCCCGCATAATTATTCTGCCATTTGAACCAGCTTCCTTATGTGACCTCAAATTTTTGTCATGGAAAATCATCTTTTTAGTGGCTATTACTTCTGCCAGCAGAGTGTCAGAGCTTCAGGCCTTATCCATTAAGCCTCCTTATTTGATTTTCCATGCTGACAGTCTCACTTCGAACAAACCCCTCTTTCTTACCCAAAGTTTGCACTGAAACTAATCTCAACCAAATTATTGATTTGCCAGTTTTCTTCCCCAACCATTCCAACAATTTAGAGTACATGCTGCACAAAACTGATGTTCACAGACAGCTCAGATTTTATTTGGATAGAACTAAAGATTTCAGAAAATCAGACCAGCTTTTTGTTTCATTTTCAGATTCCAGGAAAGGTATGCCAGTGGCTAAAACAACTCTGTCTAAATGGTTATCTGATTGTATCACCTTTGTTTATTCAGCTGCCAATATGCCCTTGCAGCATAAAATTAAAGTTCACTCAACCAGCACAGTTTCTACATCATCTGCTTTTTCTGCCAGACTTTCTATTGATAACATTTGCTCAGCAGCCACTTGGTCAAAACCTCATACCTTTATCACTCATTACAAAGTTGACAGGACATCTATGGACAGGGCCTTCTTTGGATCCATGGTCCTGAGAAATATACTCCTGTGAGCCACCCTAGGTTGATGGTGCTTGAGACGCTACCCATCAGTAAAGAATGAACGGCTAGCTAGAACAACTTCACATAAAGAAGTTATATACTTAACATAACATACCATGTAAGTTGTTCATCTCGCCTTCATTCTTATGTCCCTCCCTCCTACCTCCTCCTGGGTTTTCAGACGACCAAGATGCTAGATCCTTCCTGGTCACTCAACCCTTCTATACTTTCTCTCTTATGGAGTTATAGAATGGCATATGGTATTATTTTACACAGCAAACAAGATCTGAGGTAACTCAGGGTGCATCATGGGATAGGGACTTGGCCTCGAGCTACTTGAAATCCTCGAGCTTTGCAGTAGGTGCCGACTCGGAGCCGAAGGATTGGCTCTGAATCCATCAGTAAAGAATGAAGCCAAAATGAGCAACTTACATGGAACGTTATGGTAAGTACATAACTTCTTTTTCTGCAGGGGGCAAGCCTCCCTGCACCCTAAACCCCCCTACTTAAATACACCAACTCCGAAATTGCACTACAGTGAAGAAAAGGGAAATCTCCCATTCCGCTCTGTATGCAGAAGCACAGAATGGGAGGTTTCCCATGTCCATGCTGTAGTGCAATCTCGGAGTTAATATATGTAAGTAGGAGATGGTGTGGGGGGTGCAGGGGGGGCTTGCCCCCCAGCAGAAATTTTGTTTTAATGTTTTGTGTGTGTTTTTTTTTTTTTTTTTTTTTTTTTTTTATGCACTTTAGATTTTTAAGTTTTCAAAAACTCCATCATATGGTCTCGACCATATGGGTTTCAAGTTTTTGACAACTTGATAATCTACAGTGAACATATATATATATATATATATATATATATATATATATATATATATATATATATATAATTTTTATATTAACCCCTACTCCTTTTTCCATAACCATAATCTAATATTTTTTTAATATTAATGACAATATCCAGTTTTCATTAAATATAATTTCATTAATTATTTCATTCCATAATACCCATACTACATAAAACAGATTTTTGTCCAAATCCACTTTTGATTTTTTTTTGTTTATATTCACAGAGTATCCATATTCAATATATCCATATTTATATCCTCATTATTCTTGACATTTTCAAAAAAAAAGTTCTATGCATAATTTATTCCATAGTTTTTTTTTAACTCTCTCACATTTAAAAAAACATGTTCTGCTGTTTCTTGTTCACCACATTGCAAACATATTCTTTCACTTTTTTTGTAAGACATATTTGCCTTTACAGGTATTTTTTTCATTCCCAATCTGCAGAAAAAAATCTTGACATATAACATTATGGCTACACAATTTATGTTTCTTTAATTGCTTTAATCATTACTTAGGGAATATTTTCCCATGGATTAATACAATAATATTTCAGCAAAATATTTTTATACCATATTTTTCTGTGCTCTTTCACTTTATCAATCTTTATTTTCCACATTCTTATTTTTTGTTCATAATTATCTATTTTAAAATATTCAATATTCTTTTTTCTTTTATCTTACCTGTTAATACTGAATTAATCAAGTTTACTTTTTTCTTTCATAGTAATCTGCACATTTTCTGCAATATACAAATATCTTTTATGTCCTTTATTATTTTATTATTTTATTATTTGTATTACCTTCTTTATCAAATTTCATCCCTGAAACAGATATTTTTTGCACAGAAAATTCTATACCTGATATTTCAGTCATACCTCTATCCTTTAAACATTCAGCTAAATAGATAATAACTTCTCTCATCCATTCTGTATTTCTAGTTGTTTTAAAATCAGCATCTGCATATGACATCATAACTGGAATTTCACCTTCCATTTGAATTATAAAATGTGCAGTCTTCATTTTTTGATTACCGTCTAACTATTGCATTCATAACTAAAGCAAACAAAATACTACCTTATCTTATACCATTGTTCATATCTGTTCCTTTATTTAACCAACCATTGACTAAAACTACTTTATTATTATATGCTGTTATAAATACTTGCTTGATTTTATTGCTAACATTGTACATATCCATTATTTCCTACAGTATATCATGCTGTATTGAATCAATTGCTTTGTTAATATTACCTACCATAAGTTATGTATCTTCTTTCTTTCCAAATATCATCAAATATTCCTCATACTATCATTAATAACTCTTGACATCCTTTTCCTTTAATACCATATACACTTTTTTCCATTATATTGCATGTTGTTCTCAAATCTTTTTTATATTATTTTCATAAATATTTTATATCCTGTATTATGTAAAACCATTATACTGCGGTGGTGGTGCTGCGGTAGCGTTGTCACCTCACAGTTAGACGTTGCCCATTCGATTCTCAGTTAGAGCGTCTTCTGTGTGGCGACATGCGTGAATGGACGTTCCTTCGTTGAAGGTTGTGCGTTAGGCCCGGCAAGCCAGCACGTTAAAATCTACTGCCAATCATTAGTGGACCGGAGTTCCGCTGTGGCAACCCCTAACCGGGAAAAGCCAAAAGAAAGAAACAAACAATTATGTAAAACCATTGGTTTCTGATTTTTTATCTTTTTTTTTTCCTTTTTCTTAATTTCTTCATATTTTTTCCTTATTTCCCTTTTTCTTAATATTCTCTAGTATTTATTTTCTAAATTATCCATCACATCTCTGTATGTTTTAGCATATTCCTGCTTTTCTTTCTTTCTTACTTTATTCTGCCAAAGTGAATAACTGTTGTTATATTTTCTTTTAAAAGTAATCCACCATTCCAACCAATTAACATAAAATGCTTCCATTGTAATGTGGTCCTTTCATAATTGATTAATTTCTTTCTTTCCTTTTTCATTCCATTCCTTTTCATTTATTCTTTTTATAACTCCTAGCTTTATATGTTCTTTATTTTATATTTCCAACCATACAGCCAAATGATCTGTGAAACCTGTTACAGTAGTGTCTTCTTCTGTTATATATGTTCCTTTTGATACTAAAAAGTAATTAGTTTCAGATTTCAAAGTTCTTGCCATCTAAGTCTATGTTTTTTTAATTTTGTATAACCAATTTTCCAGAGTTCATTACTTCCATCTTTTTTTTTTTTTTTTTTTTTTTTTTTTACATATTTTCCTCTTTTCTTTCTATTTCCCCATAAATCACAGTTGAAATCTTCTGTAATTATTATATCTTTATTTACTACTACATGATCCAATATTTCCTGAAATAAATGCTCCCTTATTTACTAATCACTTAAGTATATACATCAATAATTCTGTAAAACTTTTCTTGCCATCTTGCATCTATAATTATTAATCTTCCCATTTTAACTAATGTAACATCCAAAATATTCACTACTCTTCTACATAGAACTGCTATTCATGGACACTGCTTGTTCCCTAAGTTCCATTTTATTTCCCCAACCTTATTTTTCGTGTCTGCAATCTTTCTTCATTGGTCAAAAAACTTATATCCTCTGAGATAATAATACCAACAGCACATTTGTTACACCTTTATGAAATTAATGTCTTTCTTGTAATACTTTTCATACTCTTAACATTCACTGAAAGAATCCTTAAATTATTCCTTTCCCTGTTTCTTAATTTAAGAGATGCCATCCTATTCTTACACTAGTTTCTTGTTAAAAATATTTGTTATCCATTCCCTTTCTCTTTTTCCTTTATATCAGTGGCTTTGAATTTTCTTTTTCTATCTTTTAATGTTCTACTAATGGAATTCTTTTTTCCTCTTACCATCTTCCAACTTGTATATTCTTCATCACTAACTTCTCTTTCAGTTTTTAATTCTTCTCCTTCTTTATTTTTTACGTATTTCCCTTTTTTCTTCTAAAGTTTCATTTATTTCTATCGCATCTTCAGTCCTGTTTTGTTCTTTATTCTTATTCTGGTTTACAGTACTTAACTCATTCTCTTTTTCTTTACAATATGTCCATAAATGTCCTTTTTTACATTTATAAGTTCACATTTCTTTGTATCATGTCCTGTTTTGACACATATATAACATTTCTTTTTATCACAATTAATGACTAAATGTCCTTATTTTCCACAGAAAAACATGTCTTTGGTTGTCTCCAATATTTTACAACACATTTGTCACCATAAACACTTATAATGCTTAGAATATGTACAATTTTTTTTCCATTTCCATTTTTAAAATGACATTTCAATCCCATGCCCTAATCCATTAACCCCTATTATTATAAACTTTTAAAATGTCTATTATTTATTTACATATATTTTTAAATGTTATTTTAAAGTCTTTCCACCTCAGTACGAAACTGTATATGGATTTTCTTTTTAGTTTCCCAAAAAGATGCTTTTACTACATAATCATTCCAAGGATTATTATTTTGTCTTTTTTTATTGATGTAGAAATTTCTTCATACCTTGTAAGTCTTCAGAAAATGCATGTTGATGCAAAACTTGCTGTTTAATTTTTAAATGTATTAGAGTAATACTTATAAATTTTCTTTGATTTTGCCACCCCATTATGTTTGATTCTACCTGATTTTGCCGCCCCATTACTTTTGAATATGATAATAATTCTTGAGTAAAGAAGTTGAAAGATATGCAGGAACCCTCCCCCTACATTGATTGTGCAAAAAATAAAAACAAAAAAGACGTGTAGTCTGCCCTGTGCAGTGTTTGCTGTCATCACTGCCCATTTTCTTCTGGCTTCCTGCCACAATAAAAGTAATTGCAACTTCAAAACAACTCTACAGTTCCGATCATCCTTTAGTCAAGTAAATACTAGACAACAAATTGACAGGAATATACTGCAATTGGTTACTAAGGGCAACTGACTGCAAGCATAGTAGTCTCTATCATAGTAATAGTTGATGAGTTTGCCAACTCTGCTTTGTGATCGATTGCTAAGGGTAACCAATCACAGGTGCTTATACTTCATACTGTAGGTCATGGGTTGGCTACACATGTCCTGTTACTATGGTCAGAAAAAAATGAAACGTGATCACTGTACATATTTATAGATTACCTTTTCAGCATCTACCCTCATCATATCACCTGTCTCTGGGGAGATAAACAAATCTGGATGGGGATGAATTTATTGGAGCCCATCTAATCATTACGGTTTGCCTTAAAGCAAGAATGGATGTCACTGTTTTTTATGTAGCATATTCCAGAGATGAAGGAAGCATTGAGTAATAAATTTGTCCCTCCGCTCCAGCATGTTCTTATTTGTTTGTTGATAAAGATTCAATTCTTTAATTTGAATGTTTGTGGAACCATTTGTTTTGTAGTGGTGTAGGAGATCAAGGAGGGTTACGACATCAATAACACAGAATGGTAGACAGAAATCACAGCACAGGAGTCTGTACAAATATATAGGGACAGACTTGCAAGCCTTTCTTGGTAAAAGAGGGTGTCTAGTCTGGTGATATTTTTGATTATGAACCACAGTATTTGTAGCTGTGTGATCTATTTGAATAGATGCATACAAAAAGGGGCATCATGTTCTATAATTAGTCTGATTGTGCTGGAGGATACAGGAAAGATAACTTCTTTTGGCGTGGATGAGATACCATAAATTATTAAATGGGCTAAACAGAAGGATCTCCTGACTACTTTGCTGCATGATTGTCAAAAGATATGGAGTAGTGTCGAGATTTCTGATAACCATGTCTTTGTGGAGTGGGGTGCAAGCTATAATGTAAGCTGCTGTTATGTTTTATGTATCCAAAGTGACAATGCTGCAGTCCTTTGCATTTAACTTAAGCTCATTTCCTAATACACTATTGATTTGCATGGTTTATCCCTTGCTGGTAACAGCTGCTGAGTGAATGACAACATCAGATTGTAGTCATTAGCAAGTTTAGTACACGATATGTCCCAGTTAGTGGTTGGGAGCAACAAGAAGAAGATACTGAACAGAAAGTATCCCAGTACTGAGCCCTGAGGACTGCCATTATAATTTTGTTTCTTGGGCTGGCATCTGATGGCAAGCTAGCTTGTTGTCTGTCATACAACATAGAGGTCTGTGTTTAGGCATTTAAGCTTACTTGGAATAACAGCATGGGGAATAGTGTCAAAGGTCTTGGCTAGATCCCAGTACACTATATGAACTGCATAGCTGTTATCTATAGCTACAGTGACTTTCTCAAAGTAGTTTAGTAAGTCAAATAGCCCTGATTTCGTTTTTTATAAAACCATATTGTTGTGAGTCTAGAGCATTTCTCTTTTTAGTTTGGGGATTTTAAATTAATGTAATACATTTAATGGCTTTACTGATAGGCTGATGGGTTTGTAGTTCCTAGAATCTGTGGTGGAGCCCCATTATGTAGGGGAATAATGGTAGCCTTTTGCAATGACTTAGCCAAGCAGTTTTAGTAGGTAAACAATGATTTCTTTTTGTCTTTGAATGCAGATGCCAATTTTAATTTGTGCTTCACTATGGTCTTCCTTAGGGTGACTTTCATATTTTTCTGAGCTTTTTGACAGAATTTTAAAGGAAGTACAGTTTGACTTTTTATAAGCATTTTTTTGTTCTTTTTTCTTTTATTATGTAGCTTATTAATGTTGTATTCCACCAAGATGGTTTGTTTTTACATTTGCCATTATATTTGATGTTAATTCTGACAGCTTGGTTTATACTGCTTCTTAGACTGGAGTAAAATTCATTGGGATAAGTGACAGCTGAGTCTACTTGGGGCCTGGAAATTTTGCATTTGAATTTTGAGCTCTTATCATATAGTTTTAATAGGTTAGTCTTTTTGAAGTCTATGAATTTAGAGGTGCACATTGTGGAGAGTTTAAATGCATTATGGTGTTATCCCATTCATGGGTAGTATGTTAAGAGTATACTTATTGTATGTTGCCTGAGTGCAGACGATGAATATTACTTTGTTGACCACCTTCCATGTTATGGCAAATTGGCATGTTAGTGATACATATTTTTTATGTGACTAGACCTGTGAGACTACTTGCCATGATATTGCACACAGACTTGATGCAGAACACTGTCATTGATGTGGCTAGATCTCTGCGACTAGCTTCTGTGATATATCATAGATACTTAGTGCTGAAAGTCAGCAACAGAGTGAATGGACATCCACAGGAGTGGCTGTCATGATATGGCATAGAAACTTGCCATAGTACTGCCTTCTAAGTCCTTCTAAGTGAAGGTATTCTGCTGTTCTACAGAGACTTGTTGTAGTGCAGCACTGTAACCAAAAGGCAGTCTGTGTCATATGGCTATTGCAGTGCCATCTCATAACCTATACAGTTTATGAGCAGTGCAATATAGCTCTGGTGTATACAGTTTATAAATTCCTGGTACATCCCTGGTTGATACCTCATATTTTACCTTGTTCCTCATAATATTTTTGACTTTCTTGTAAGTCATTGAGAGTAAAGTCAATCAGTAATGCAGCCATTAGAGCTTCATATTTTTTTATTGTGCAAAAAATGCATGTTGATGCAAAACCTGTTGTTCTGTTAACTTTTAAGTAAATTAAAATAACATTTAAACACTTTCTCTGACTGTGGGCCTTTGCCCCCCTATTGTAGTTGGCTTTATCCAGACTTCTTGAGCAAAGAAGTTAAGTATGGGAGAAGGAGACTCTAACAGATTTATTTCAACCACCTTAGGTTTGGAAAGACAGCGGTCCTGCAGCTTACTGTATTATTGTTGTCTTATACTTAATACATGTTAGAATATTTTCTCAGCTGTTTCATTGTATCATACTGCTTTCTTCCAGGGACTCTTACATTCATGGGGCATGAGCTGTGACAGGTTTCATAAATGGGTACATTGCTGCTGGGCTGGCTATGACTAATACCTTCTTCTACTTCATATTCTTCAGAAGATTGAATGCTAATGTGAAACCCGTTATTCTAGCCAGTTTTAAAATACATAAGAAAACAGGACTATTTCATATTTGTCAGTGATTATGGGCTTTTGCTTTCTCCTTAACTTTTGGTTGTGTTCCCAGTTGCTCTACTAAGAGGTTAAGAGCTACAGCTATGGTTCATTTTGAGCAGTTTAAGGGCAAAGCAAAGTGATTAATCCTGCAACAACAAAGTGATCTACATTGCTGTGGCTACTTTTTTACCACTTTTGGTGGGAATTTGGTGCATGACAACAAAGGACAGTTAGGATGAGCATCGGTGTGGCTTGGCTGAGGGTTATGGGGGACAGTGCATAGTGCCTGAAAGATCTAAGTTGAAATACGTATGTGGTATTTTTTTTGTCACCTTTTCTGCAGGATTCCAAATACATATGCGGACAGTGGTAACAGTCCACACTGCCTTACAGCATCATGCACTTGTATAATTTTTTGTTTAATATTCACTGAAGTTGGTGGGGGAGTGATGTGTCCTATTTGCTTAAGTGAAGTAGATTACTGTGGCTGTTACTGTCTTGTAGTAGCAAATTAAGTAGATTACTGTGGCTCTTATTTCACCAACTTTGGCAATCAAACATGAGGTGATTGCCATAAGTGGCTGTGTGCATGAGGGCAGACTGTGAATGAAAGCAAAGAGCAATTATCTGAGTTATGCAAAACAGTCATTGACATGGCTAGTTTAGGTGAGAGGAAGTGTGGGCAATGTTTACTCATAGTGAAGAGGGGGAAGATCTCTGGATTCCCCTAATTTGGCTCTCTTTCCCACAAATAGTGTAATCCCTGAGAATGGTTATATTAGTTTGGGGGTATAGGGGGTCTAGCTCCTCACAATACCCAAGGCAGACTTGATAGAGTTCTCTGAGAAACAGTGAAACCAGTTAGAAAGAATATGCAAAGGGGTCATGCCAAATCGATACAAGTAACCAATGTGAGGAGCATGTAAATGTGTTCAAGAATGGGAGTTTGAAATAAATTATTATCCTAGTTTAATTTTTTTTTTACTTTCCACACAATCAGACATCAGTGGTATACATAGAAAATGGATGTGTTTATGAGAATGGGGTGTGAAAACATACAGCATGCGAAAGTACATGGTCATTACTCGAAAACTATTGAATAAAAATATGGCTTGTTGGATTCAATGAATGTGTCTAATAGCAGACAGATGAAATATGGTACTATATCTAATTTTTTTCTTCCTAGTGAGACATTAGAATACTACAGAATGTGGGTATCACTTTTGGGGGATGTAATGTATGAAACCAAATGGTAATTAGAGAATTACTTTTGACTGGCTATTGATATCACTTTTTGGGAGAGTGGTATTTGTTAAAGAGCAATATATGGCCATTACATTTTTGTGATTCATTCAAAATGAGAGTTACTGTAACTTCTCAGCAAGGACAAATTCTGCTGGGGCAGTATATGTGCATTTTGTATTATAACTGTCTTTCAGCTTTTCTCGGTTAGGGGTCGCCACAGCGGAACTCCTGTCCCATAATGATTGGCAGTGGATTTTTACAGTGCCAAGTTGCCAGCCCGATGTCCAGCCTTCAAAGAAGGCACACCCATTCACACGCGCACCTACCTGCTTCTCTTTAACATCACTCGACCATGAGGAGGACATGCAGACTCCACACAGAAGGCACTTCAGTCAAGAATCGAACAGGAGAACCTCTTGCTGTGAGTTGACAACACTAACCTCTGCACCACCACGGCAATTATCCATATGTGCATTTTGTATTAAAGTACCTTATTAGAAGTCCATGATTTTTATTGTAAATTGTCTTCATGGAGCAGAAACATGGCCTCTTAAACACAGCTAGTAAATCCAGCATTTTGGAGGACTTTTGTAATAGTCTGGCAATATGCTTGGTTTCCACCTTAGTGCTTTGCACAAAAGTCTGGGGACAGGTGATTTATGAAAGGAAACAGCTGTTACATGATCAGTTCTGACTGATTATTGATATGGTTTGTTGTGAGATGGACAGGCTCTGTCAAAGTGCCATATGACCATTATATTTTTTTAATTCCTTTGCAGTCAAAGATAGCATACCCTCACAGAAGTTAGGTGGTCTATTGGGAACATCAAGTGTTTTGCACCAAATATCTTATTAGAATCCTTGTTTGTTCTATTTGTATTGTGAACTATCTATCTGAAGTAGTTAACTTCATTTGCTCTGCATCCTGTGGGTATCTGATCCGACTCGGATCCGAGCCGGCAGCTTTCCAAGCTAATAGATCCGAGCTCCAAGCTCCTCCCCTACCCATAATGCCCTGCCATCTCCCTCTAACCCTCAGATCTCGTTTGCCGCGGCTTCCATAAGCTTCTCTAGAATGAGCTCCGAGCAATAGTACTGTAAGTCAGTCTTTAAAAACTTCTTTTCTGTCAGATTTTTCCCTTTCTTGGTGTGTGTGAACTCCCCCTATATTTTTGTAGTGTTTGTTGGGTAGTTCTCTTGTATTTTAGTTAAGTTAGTTTTATTCCCCTCCCCCCTCTGTGTGTGTGAAGGTGTGTGCTGTGGGCATACTTTTCCTTTATCTTTTACAATGGCTGAAGGCCCTAAAGCCATTTTCTCGAAATGTACCAAGTGTGGCCATAAGCTGTCTCCAGCAGATGGTCACACTCGGTGTCCTTTGCCTAGAGGTTGACCACCTTTCTTTGGGCTGTACCATCTGTGCAGCCTTCAACCCCAGGGCTTTGAAGGATAGGAGGTTGAAGCTTATTCTGGCGGGCCTTTTGCCCCCAGACTCTGCTTCTTCCTCCTCGGTGGCACCGGCCGTGGCTGTGGCTGCCCCACCTGTCACTCCTGATCCCCTGGCTGGGACTCACCCTCCCACCTTGGCCCAGGAGGAAAGGGAAAACAAGAAAAAAGAGAGGAGAGATAGAGAAAGAGAGAAGGAGAGGCACTGGAGCCATAAAAGGCGGTCCGAATCCACCTCTTCGACACCGCTGTCTAAGAAGCTCTCCTCTCCCCTTAAGGTCTCCGGGCCTTCCCCCTCTCAGCTTCGTTCTCCACGTTTCTCCCTGGAGCCGGAGGAGGAGACCCGGTCACCTTCGAGGTCATCCAGGCGGCCTTCCCGGCCGGCTTTGGTGGCCTCTTCCAGATCCACCAGAAGCTTGTCAAACGCTGATATGGACTGGATGATGCGCAGATTTCTTCAGGCCCAGATGCAAATGGGAGTGCTCTTGCCCCCCCCCGCTGGGGGGGAGCTCGACACCTTTTTTCGCCCCCATCGTTCCTTCTCCAACCCGTTTTCGGGGCTCGGAGCTTTCGGATCCGACTAGCTTTGGAGCCGGGGTAGGGTCGGCGCCGACAGTGCTTCCTATTTCGGCGCCGACTGTACCCTCGAGTCTCTCAGATCCATTTTTGGATCTGAGCTCTTGGGGCCAATGTCGGATCTGAGAGGGCCAGTGAACCTTCGGCTCCATCAAGGTTGGAGCACACTACCCTTTCGGATCCGGTCAGGTCACCTTTGGTGCCGATCCACACGTCAGATCCGAGGGGAATGCTTTTGGATCCAAGGGAAAGCGTTTCCCCCTCGGCATTCGATGTCATGGAGAGGGTCCTCTCGAGGGGTTCGAGGCCCCAGGCTCTTGCTTCGGATCCACCCGCCATTCCCACTCATACGGGCCTGTCCTCCATCATCCGGCCTCAGGGACAGCCTGCACCTATGTCCCAGATGGTTCCCATAGGGGAACAGGACATCGTTGGTGAGGCCTCTTCGGATAGCCCCCCCCCCAAGGAGGTCCCTCACAAACGGAAGTGCAAGAGGAGGCACTTGGACTCACCCGAGTCCCTCACAGAGGACACAGACTTGGAGGAAGGGGAAGGTTCCCCAAGGTCACCCCCCGAAGACGTCTCCTTCGGAGACATCATGGAAATGTTACGCATTGGGGGGGGTGGTCTGCCCAAAAACCTTCCTCGGATGAGTCTGTGTTTCTGGAGGTGTTTGACGTAGGCCCATCTACCTCATGGGTGTCCCCTCCCGCCGATCCCCTGGTAGACCTCATTACTACCAGGGCATGAAAGGAACCGGACACTGTTGAACCAATTCCTAAGAGACCGGACTGGATCCTCAGCCCTCCCATGGGCAGGACAGTTTGGAGCAAGGGTGCCCCAGTGGATGCCATGGTGGTGGCGGCTGCCACTAAAAAGGAATTAGCACAGGAGAGTTCCTCGGTGTATCCTCCAGACAAGGAGTCTCGGATGATGGACCATTTGGGAAAGCGGATGTTTTCTTCAGCGACCTTCTCTGTAAGGTCACTGAATTATATGGCACATGTGATTAGACTGCAGCGAGACCTGATTAAAGAGTACTCTGCATTACTCCCAGAGTCCATGTTGGCCGAGGACAAGCATACCTTCTCGGCTCGAATGGCTACTCTCAAGTCAATCACCAGCACGTCTATGCGGCTCCTTTCCCATGCTATGGAGGGAGCAGCTAGAGCTAGCGGAACAGGCGTCGTCTTACGTAGACAAGCCTGGCTCTGTCTCTGCGACTTTGCGGAACCCTTCAAGGCGTCCTTCGCGAACGCCCCCTTCGACGGTTCCACACTCTTTGGCAAAACCATCCGCGATACGCTTCTCCAGAGTGAGAAAGACGGGAAGACATTTCTGCCGTCGGGATCCGCTTCTCTGCTCCTCAGAGGTCCTACTCCAGGAACCAAAGAGGACAAAAGAGGATGTGGTTCCGGAAAGCTCAACAATCCCGTTTCGCTCCGGATACCTCATCCTTCACAGGCAGAGGAGGACAGGGTGGATGCCGGCCCAGGGGCAGAGGGGGCCCGAAAAATTTTGGGTCGAGATAACCTTTTTCGGATTGACCCGCGCAACAGCCCTGAGGGGTTGCCCGACTGCTCCTCTCTGGAGGCAGTCGGGGGGCGCTTCTCGGAACACCTGGCGAAATGGGAGTCCATCACAACAGATCGCTGGGTGCTCCAAATCATATCCAGATGATATTCAATCCCCTTCCTATCTCACCCTCCCCGAGCAACAAAACTCCCCGATGTCCCACCTGATCAGAGGAAGGCAGCAGAATCAGAAATCTTAGGGCTGCTAAGAAAAAGAGCCATCCAGCGCGTCCCCCCCCCCGAACAATCTGGATCAGGCTTTTACTCCAGGTTCTTTCTGGTGCCAAAAAAGATGGGGGACTTACAACCCATCCTCGACTTGTCAACGCTGAACCTGTCAGTTGCCAAGGAAAAGTTCTGGATGGTCACTATTCAGTCCATTCTCCCACTTCTACAGGAGAATGACTGGATGTTCTCAATATACCTCAAGGATGCGTACTACCACATTTTGATGGACAGACCATCCAAGAGGTTCCTCCGCTTTTGGCTGGGAGCCAGCCATTATCAGTTCAGGGTCCTACCCTTCGGTCTCACCACAGCCCCCAGGATGTTCACCAAGGTCATGGCAGTTGTAGGGGCCCACCTGAGGCTTCAGGGAATACAGGTCTTTCCGTACCTTGACGACTGGCTCCTAACCGCCCCCACCAGGCATCAACTCTGCTCAGGCAGGGACTACTTTTTACGCCTTGCCCGCCACCTAGGGATCACAATAAATCTCCAGAAATCCTCCCTTCAACCCACTCAAATTTTAGAATTCATAGGGGCCAGGATAGACACTACTCAATCCAGAGTCTTTCTGACTACGGACACGCTTCGCAATCTGAGCCTTCACATTCTGGATCTATTACGATCCTGAGCCCCACCAGCGGAACTAGTCCTGAGGGCCCTGGGATCTATGGCAGCGGCCATCAATCTATCCCCCTTCGCTCACCTCAAGATGAGGATCCTTCAGTGGACGTTACAGGTACAATGGTCCATCCTCTGTCAACCCCTGACCACACCTATTCCTCTCACCAGGATTTGCAGGGAATCGCTTCTTTGGTGGCTCCACTCCAGAGACCTTCGAGAAGGCCGCCCCTTTGTTATACCCCCTCCTCAAGTCACTGTGACCAGGGACACTTCTCTCCTCGGGTGGGGTGGGGGGGCATAGCATGGGCAGATCCGGCCAAGGCACGTGGACTTTCACAGAGACCTCACTGCATATCAACGTCCAGGAGATGAGAGCAGTGCTTCTAGCATTGCAAGCTCTCCATCCCCTTCTCCCTCCAGGAACTATTGCACTTCAAACAGACAACATGGCGGTAGTTTGGTACATAAACAAACAGGGGAACCAGATCCTATCCACTTTGCAGGGAGGCAATGAGAGTATGGGAATGGGCGATATCCACCAACTGCTTTCTCATAGCAACGCACATACTGGGTCGGTCAAACATCTTAGCGGACAGGTTGAGTTGGACGATCCTCTCACCTTATGAGTGGTCTCTGAACCCTGCTGTAGCGAAACAAATCTTTCTCCAATGGGGTCAACCTTGCTGCGATCTCTTTGCCTCGCCTTTGAACACAAAGTGCAGCGAATTCTTCGCTCTGATTCCCCCACCAGGGGAACCCCCAGAGATGCTCTAGTTCATGCTTGGCCATCTGGTCTTCTGTATGCTTATCCTCCTCTTCCCCTGATAACAAAATTCTTGCAGAAAGCTCGTTGGTTGGGGAGCAGAATTATCCTCATAGCCCCATTCTGGCCTCGCCAAACCTGGTTCCCTTGCCTACGGTCTCATCAAGTACATCCTTCTTGGATTTTGGATCCCAAACCGGATCTAATCTCTCACCCTTTAGGGTTGAAGACCCCCAATCTGGACTGCCTGAAGCTGTCAGCTTGGTTGATCCAGTTCCCTTGATGGCTAAGACTCCCGGTATATCATCTTCGGGTAAAGCCATCCTGGTGGCCGCCCATAAACCATCCACCAGGAAGATCTACAACAGTAAATGAAAACGTTTTTCGATCTGGGCAGTGCACAGGAACTTGGATCCCTTTACAGCTCTGATTCCAGCAGTCCTAGACTTTCTTTCACATACCTTTGATCAAGGAGCCAGTGCTTCTACTATTAAAGTTCAGTTGGCAGCTATCTCCCACTACCATATTGGTAACAGCTCAGGGCCGCTAGCATCCTCCAAAATATGCAAGGCTTTCTTGAAAGGAACCTTTTTGTTAAGACCACCCGTTAAAGATCCAGTTCCCCCATGGGATCTTACCCTAGTTCTTCAAGCTCTGACTGGGTCCCCCTTTGAGCCCGCGGCTTCAGTCGATCTGAAATATCTATCATGGAAGATGGCCTTTCTGATTGCCATTATTTCTGCAAGAAGAATATCAGAGCTTCATGCTCTTTGCAGTAAACCTCCCTATATAATTTTTCATAAAGACAGGGTCTCCCTCAGGACTAATCCCTCCTTTCTTCCCAAGGTGGCTTCAGAAGTCAACATCAACCAGACCATTAATCTGCCTGTTTTCTTTCCAAATTTTCAAAATAAAGGAGAATACAGACTTCATTGTCTGGATGTTCACAGACAGTTACGTTTTTATTTAAATAGAACAGCAGATCTTCGAAAATCTGACCAACTTTTTGTTTCTTTTGCTAAATCTTGCCTGGATAAGCCAGTTACTAAGGTAAACTTAGCTGGATGGATTTCACAGTGCATTCTCCTACCTTACAAAAGCACTTTTTGTCCTGAACCCCTGAGAGTACGAGCCCATTCTACCAGATCCATGGCCTCTTCTGCTGCCTTCTGGTCGAAGGTTTCCTTGGATGACATTTGCTCGGCAGCTACTTCGGCTTCCTATCATACCTTTATTTCACACTACAAATTGGATTTGATCTCCAGAGGACATGCAGCGTTTGGCTCAGCAGTGCTCCGGAATATCCTTCCATAAGCGCCTCCCAAGTTGTCGGTAGCTGGGGACTCTGTCCCACAGGTTGCAGAGCAAATGAAGTTAACTACTTCAGATAAAGAAGTTATGTACTCACCATAACGTTCTATCATCATCATCCCCCTTTTTCCCATTTACATGGGGTCGGGGTATCGTATTAACTGTTGCCAACTCTCTCGATTCAGTGCCACTCTCCTGCCTTCTTCAACACTCATGCCTGACTGTCGCAGATCTTCTTTCACACAATCCATCCACCTCTTTGCTAGACGCCCTCGCTTCCTCTTACCTTCTTCCTGTCTGTCGCAAATCTCCCTCACCAGATTGTCTTCTGCTTTTCTACACATGTGCCCATACCATCGTAATCTGTTCTCTTTGATCTTTTCTGCAATTGGAGCTACTTTGGCTTCTGCTCTTATGTCCTCATTTCTTCGCCTGTCCCGCAGTGTGCATCCTACCACCTTTCTTAGGCATTTCATTTCCATCACCTCTAGCTTCTTCAACTGTTCTGCCTTTATTGCCCAGGTTTCTGTACCATATAGTAGTACTGGTCGCACCACTGTCTTGTACACCTTACTTTTCAGCTTCTTTGGCATTCTTCTGTCATAGACTACACCTAATACTCTATGCCAGTTGGCTGCAGCCCCTCTGATTCTAGCTTTGACCTCTTCATTCAGACTACCCTTCTCCTCAACCACCCCTCCCAGATACTTGAAGCTGTTTACCTCTTCCACTATCTTCCCATCTATCTCTATTCTCAGCTTCTTCTGATTTCCCCAATCTGCTGCCATTACCACTGTCTTATCTGTGCTTAGTTTCATCCCATGTGCCTTCAGATTTGCATTCCATTCTCCTATCCTTTGCTGAAGTTCTAGATCAGAGTCTGCCTGTACTGCCACATCCTCTGCATACAGCAGCTTTGTTGCTCTGACCCCTCCAACCTGTTTGCTGATGTAGTCCATTACCAGTATGAACAGCAGTGGGCTCAGAGCTGAACCCTGGTGTACACCCACTCCCACTGGGAACCCCTCAGTGAGGCCAAACACTGTTCGTACTTGAGTCACTGGGTCCTTGTACATAGCCTGTACTAATTCTACCAATGTTTCTGGGACTTCAAACCACCGCAGTACTGCCCAGATCAGCTTTCTTGGGACCTTGTCATATGTTTTCTCCAAGTCTAGGAAAGCCCAGTTTGACTCTCTCCTCTTCTCTAGTTTCTTCTCAAGTATCTGTCTCAATGCATGGTTATTATCACCATAATGTTCCATCTGAGTAGGTAACCTCATTTGTCTGCAACCAACCTGCCCTCCATCCCCCGCACCCTTAGTTCGTTATCTAAGAATCAGGATATGGCTTCCTTTTCATGGACATCATTGTAACAGTTTGGAACCACTCCTAGGTTATGGAATTCCTTATTGTCTGTTGGCAAACTCGATCTGAGGGTTAGAGGGAGATGGCAGGGCATTATGGGTAGGGGGTAGGAGCTTGGAGCTCAGATCTATTAGCTTAAAAATCTGCCGGCTCGGATCCGATACCCACACGTTGCAGACAAATGAAGTTACCTACTCAGATGGAACATTATGGTGAGTACATAACTTCTTTTTGTGGAGCTGACATATCTCCTGTTTTCTACAGCTCTGAGCCCAGGTTTTCACAGGTATTTATTGTCACAGTCTGCCACTATGCTTGGTGTCCACCTGGTTGCTGTTTTACCTCTGTACAAAGGAGATATATTGCCTCCTACGAACAGCTAGTAAACCCAGTGTTTTAGAGGGCTTGTATTGTCACAGTCTGGCACTGTGCTCGATTTCCACCTGGGGGAGTATTCCACCTCTGCACAAAATGTTGGGGCAGGAGATGTAGCAGTTTCAGGATCTCTTCACATTGATATGGTTTGTTGGGAGGAGAGGATCTGTCAAAGCGTTATATGCCTATAACAGTTATATGATTCTTAAAAAGTCAGAGGTGATATATCCTCTGCAAAGTGGCACAGTCCAGTGGTACAGCATGTGTATGTTTTACACCAAAGTGCATTTTTACAATTTCCGTTTTTAGTTTATTGTGACTGTCTACAGTGATCTGACACATGGCTTCTTATATATAGCTTGTAAAGCCAGAGTTTCAGAGGGCTTTTGTTATCACAGTCTGCCGCAATGTTTTATTTCCAGCTAAAGGCTTTTTGACCTGTGCAGAATGGCTGAGTAAAACTAACTTCCAGAATATATGTGTACTGATTTTCAGTATCTTAGAAGTGATAATACCAAATATTTTCCAAAAAGAAATGAATGCTTGAGTTGTAACATGCTGTGGCTACAATGTCATGCTTTCTTGCAGCTAAAGCTGTGAAGATAATTCACAGGCTTGCTGCATTGGAAGCTCTTGAGTTATAATTTCAGTCCTGAGTGTGTTTTGTAGCCAAATACCATGTTATTACCTGAAAGGTTTGTAATAATCTCAAAGGCAGGCTGAGATAGAGCCTATGGCTTAGTTCATGCATGTTTACCTGAAATAAGATCTGACAATTATTCTATTTTCTAGGGTAAAGTTATATTTCCTGTCATTTTTATGTTGTATTAAACTATACATTATACATGTTTTGACAAGAATGTACAGATTTCAGACTCTGTCGTCTTGTTTCTATTATGGTAGTATATACCGATATATAAATAAATAAATATTTGCCCTTTTTTTTGCATTGTTAAGTGCCCCTGTTGCCCTCC